>NC_012870.2:3392500-3692500 GCF_000003195.3 Sorghum bicolor
TCTACCATCAATTAATTTGGGTTCCACCATTTAATCATGCATGTTAAGCCATGGTTCTCTGGTTCCAACGAGCTACATTTAATGCTAACTAAACAGACTCAACCAATTATCATGCGCCAAAGTACTACTCCCTAGAAGAAATTAAATGGGCTGATGGACTGAGTATGCTAGTAGAAATAACAGTATTTGTGGACAAAATTTTCTCATAGAAATAGCAGTATTTAGGAACGGATGGAGTATGTAAAGTGGAAGCTGCCGTACCCGTACTGCGCGCCAAGAAGAATCGTCATACGTGCTTCTCGCTCCCACGTAACAGCCGCTAATAAATGTTGATGTGTCTCCGGCGGCGGTTTAACCGTTGCCGGCCGGGAGCGCCAAGGCTTTGGCCTGGCCGGCAAGTGAAGGGACCCAACAAAATGCAAAGAAAAGAAAAGTTCGATGACTCAAATAAATGCATTTTGATATTTAACGAATGAAACTGAGCCCAATGCAAAATGTAAGTTTAAATACTAAAATGGTTACTTTGATAGTCTCCGATAAAACTACGCCCAAAAATAAACTTTGGGGCCGAAACAATTATTTTAAATATTCAGGGACAAAATTGAGCGTTAGACGATAGATTTAACAAAATTGATACTGTGATACTATGATCACGAGCCGATGGGTGGCTTGGTACCTTTGCCGATGACCAATAGTTATAGCAGCTAATCGAGAAGGAACCAAACCAAACACGCGAAGGAACGAGAGAAATCATCACTGGCTCCATAGGTGCAGACTGTTCGGGCTAAGGCGACAGGCTGTCCATGGCTAGGATGCTGACTCTCCGAGACAGGATGTCGGACTGTCCACCGGTCAAAAACAAAAAAAGACACAGGCCTTGTTTAGTTTTGAAAAATGAAAAAATTTCGGTATTGTAGTACTTTTGTTTGTTTGTGACAAATATTATCCAATTATAGACTAACTAGAATCAAAAGATTCGTCTCGTGATTTACAGCTAAACTGTATAATTAGTTTTTGTTTTCGTCTATATTCAATGTTTCATGCATGTGCCACAAGATTTGATTTGACGGAAAATCTTTAAAACTTTTTAGTTTTCAGGGTGAACTAAACATAGCCACAGACCAAAAACAGTTCTATAGCTAGTGGACCGTGATCGTCGGACTATCTGGGATTTATAGTCGGATTGTCCGCCATTCAGTGCAGTGCAGCATGAACACCTAAGGCCCTGTTTAGTTTGCCCTCTAAAATTTTTTCATCCATCCCATCGAGTCTATGGACACATGCATGGAATATTAAATGTACATAAAAAAATAAACTAAGGCCAGTCTCAGTGAGGGTTTCACCAAGATGTCATGCACATTTATTAGAGCGTCATGTCAGACTTTTTGCATGAAACGAAGAGGAGCGAGAAGGAAATAGTTCCGCTGGCGTTGTTTCCCACACGGTGAAACATAATGAAATCCCCACTGAGGACTAAAACGTTTCACCATCTTGCATGCGATCCAATCATTTTGCAGTAATTAAATGTTTTGCCCAGTCTAGGAAACATCAAGGTGAAACTCATGCATTGTGGAGGTTGTTTCATTGATGCTCTGTCAACAGATTTGTTTTGGAAACAGTGCATTGAAACGGGCCATTGAGACTGGCCTAATTACACAGTTTGGTTGAAAATCGCGAGACGAATCTTTAAGCCTAGGCCTTGTTTAGTTCGCCAAAAATTTTGCAAAATTTTTCAGATTCTCCGTCACATCAAATCTTTAGACGTATGCATGGAGTATTAAATATAGATGAAAATAAAAACTAATTGCACAATTTGGTCGAAATTGACGAGAATCTTTTGAGCCTAGTTAGTCCATAATTGGACAATATTTGTCAAATACAAATGAAAGTGCTACTATTTCTATTTTGCAAAAATTTTCGGAAGTAAACAAGGCCCTAGTTACTCCATGATTAGCCTTAAGTGCTACAGTAACCCACATGTGCTAATTACAGATTAATTATGCTTAATAGATTTGTCTTGCAGTTTCCTGACGAGCTATGTAATTTGTTTTTTTATTCGTTTCTAAAAACCACTCTCGACATTCTTACTACACATCCGATGTGACACCCAAAAAACTTTTATCAACAATCTAAACAAGGCCTAAGAGAAAAACCTTGTGAACAAACTTGCACGAGGCTGGCGGATTGTCCGTGCTTGAGGGCCGTACTGTCCGCACCTGGGCTTGAAGCGAAGCGCGAGGCTCGCTTGTGCTCAACCCCGAGTGGCGGACTGTCCGCGGGTAGTCCCTGAACCATCCGTGAACATGAACAACACAGAAAACAGAGCCCTAAGAAAATCGACTCCTTCCTTGGTCCACTCTATTTGCGACCAAAACAACACCAACTGTCACCAAACTTGGTACACAAAATTACAAGGCAGTAGGGGAGCTATCTCTAAGAGCTCATCGCTCAATTTGAAGCCAATCAACGAAAAATCGAAGAAGAACAAAAAAACACCCAAAAACTGCCTGAAGAACTTGATTCGTTCCGATCTATGAACTCGTGAGGATTTGGTCGAATTCATCTAGTGGAGAAGATCAACTCACGTCATACTTCACCCCAAAACAATCGGTTTGAAACGAAGCACCCAAAACTCAAGATCCAAGCTACACAGAGAGAGGGGAAGGGGAAAAACGTGAAGAACACAAACGTGATTCACAAAAGCTCGTCACAAATCCAATGAGAGTACTCAATCTCTTCTAAGACTCCAATAATCATGACTACGATATAATTTTATAATACTTATACCAAAAACAAATATGGTTACAGCTCTCTCAGACTGAATTGTACTGTATCTGTGACATATCATCATATCCGTGCTTGAATTTCAAAGGCAACTTTAAGTGACAACATGCTTGCCATTCTTCCGATTCTACACTACCTTACCTGACCACGTGGCGCCAAGTTAATTGCATTTGACAGCCTTGTATGTTGCGCACAAGTGAAAAATAAATGTCTGGTAATGATGCAAGCAATGTTGAAACTTTCAACAGACATATAGGGAATAGTTCTGAACTTTCAATAGCCACAAGTAAAAATGTCTGGTAATGTCTTCGGAATCTTAAAAATGTATAGTTCTGAACTTTTTTGTAGGGAATAGTTCTGAACATCTAGGGTATAGGGATTGCAAACATATAACCCATCATGGTATTTTTCAGATCGTTGAGTATTTATTTAGGTCCTTCTAAATTGACCTGTCCATTTATTTATTCAAAACAATAACAGTGTAGTATATATCATCGTCTGACGTCTGGGCATTTACATTACTATATATCTTTTTTTTTAAAAAAACTACATTACTATATATTTACCACCACGTCTCCTCGTAGAAATGTGCTTTCATGGCTGAGGGGTGGGTTTAGTTCTTTCAGATATGGAGGCCCACATCAGTTTTTTGTTTTTGTTGGTGCCCTTCTAAAGTTGACTTCCTCGGCCCACACCATCCTGTTGCCATCCTGAGAGCCGGGCTCTGTTGTTGTGGCCCATATATCCTGAGGTGTTCCATTTAATCGTGTGTTCTGGTCCGCTAGATTTCGTGTGCCACATGTCGGACTCGGTCTCGGACTCGGGACTCCAGTTCGAGTCGGACGCGACGAGGCCCCCTGCTTCTCGCCTTCGAATTGCACCGAGACCGATTCTTATTTCTTGCCACAAGAGAAGCATCCCGCAGAGCCATATTATAACAACTCCAGTACTCCACCACGAACCAAGCAATCTTGCTCGACATGAGTTTGAAACCCAGCAATAATCTGCGCTTGCCTCGCAAAAACCTCACAGTCCCGAGTTCTTGTTTGGCTTGCTTCCAACCGTGCCCGTCCGCCGTCGTTCGTCCAAGCCGCCTCAGACTCCAGTAGTCACATCACACACGACCTGCTGAAGCTAGTGTTCATGGCGTCCCTCCTCGCGCTGCTCCTTGTGTCCGGCGCTTCCAACGGCACCTCGTCTGACGGCACCAGCTACCTGCGCAGCTCAGGTGCCAGCGGACCCGCCGCCGCGCCCAGGAGCAGCAGCAGGTCGCTGGCAATGGCAATGGCAATGGCAATGGCATCATCGTCTCACCACCAGAGCGTGTTCAGCCTCGACAGCTACGGCGCCCGTGGCGACGGGAGGCACGACGACACGCCGGCGCTGGAGAAGGCGTGGGAGGCGGCGTGCGCCTCGCCACGGCCGGCCGTCGTGCTCGTCCCCAACGGCGGGCGCTACCTGCTCAAGCTCGTCACCCTCCGTGGCCCGTGCAAGTCCAGCGTCACGCTCACGGTGAAGGGCACGCTGGTGGCGTCGCCGGACAGGGCGGACTGGAGCGACAAGGACAGGAGGCACTGGATCGTGTTCCGAAGGGTCAACAAGCTCACCGTCAATGGCGGTGGCACCATCGACGGCAATGGCCAGAAATGGTGGCCACACTCGTGCAAGATCAACAAGACTCTGGTAAGTAGTGTAAGCTTGTGCTTTACTAGGAGGTGAGTGCATGTCCTGACTTTTTAGCTGAATTGGCTTTCTCTTTTCTTCAGCCTTGCAAGGTAGCTCCAACGGCTTTGTCATTCCACCACTGCACGAATCTGAGAGTGGACAATCTGAAAATTATGAACGGCCAGCAAATGCACATGTCAGTCGAGGATTGCACGGATGTGGTATTAGCACGGTTATCCATCACAGCGCCGGCCAGGAGCCCTAACACTGACGGCATCCACATCACTCGGAGCAAAAATGTACGGGTCACAAATTGCAAGATCAAGACTGGTAAGTAGCATGCATGTTCACGTTTCACATCATATGGAATATATGCATTGTGTCTTCAGGCTTCAGCGAACTTAGATTTGTTTTTTTTTTCCTGTTGAATTTTACAGGGGATGACTGCATGTCAATCGAGAACGGGACTCATAACCTTCATGTCTCCAAAGTGGTTTGTGGTCCGGGGCACGGGATCAGCATCGGAAGCTTAGGAGACGACAACTCACGAGCTGAAGTCTCTGGCATTACCATAGATTCGGTGCAACTATATGGCACGACAAATGGAGCACGCATCAAGACGTACCAGGGAGGAAGTGGGTACGCCAAGGACATCACGTTCCAAAACATGATCATGTACGGTGTCAAGAACCCGATAATCATCGACCAGAACTACTGCGACAAAGCTACGCCATGCGCTGAACAAAGATCAGCGGTGCGGGTTAGCAATGTTGTCTTCAAGAACATTAGAGGGACAACCATCACCAAGCATGCCATCAAGATGAACTGCAGCAAGAATGTCCCATGCCAAGGAATTACCTTAAAGAACATTGACATGAAACTAAAGGGCGGCAAGGGCAACATAGATAGCACATGCCAGAATGCCAAGTGGAGAAAATCTGGGTTTGTTCACCCACAGCCTTGCATTGCCACAAAGTAGGGGGGCAAGTGAACTTAGTTGCTTGTACTTTGTAGCATGTACATATGGAGTGTAGAGGCACCTAGCAATACTCAGGTACACATAACACATGTTCCTAAAGAGTATTCATTAATTGGATCATTCATGTGAATTTCCTGTATCTTCTTTTATTGAAAGCAGCAGCAGTTGATGTTTCTAGGAATACATGCCCTGTTATAGTAAATCCAATGTCCTGAAGTTAAACAAAAACAATCCAATGTCCTGTAAGGTTACATGCAGCTTGAGATATGTGGCCTGCAATGCGTGGATGGTGTGGAAAAATGGAAAAATATAAAGACCTCCTGACGAATTCAAGTAGATCTCTGAACTCTGAAGTGAACCAAAGCTTTCATTATTCATACAAATTACAAGGTAAAGTCTTTTTTGCTTCCTCTAGAGCAACTGTAGAGACTTGGGAGGGCAAAACAGCATTGTTAACACCTCACATATTAATTGCCTGAACACTGCCCAGAGAAATATATACTCTCTACTAAAACTCTGATTATATACAACTGACTGACTGACTGACTGACTGACTGATAGAGAAACCCAGAGTATTCTACCTAATATAAGGAGCTAAGCTTGATCAGCCGATCTTCTCTGTGTTGGTGTCATCAGTTGGCCAGATGACCGTCTCCATGAGCCGCTCTCGCATCAGCGTCAGGTTCTCATCAGAAATCTTCTCGTACGTGTTTGCGTGGTCATATTTCTGACAAACAGATTATAATCCAGAACCCAACCAAAATGTCAGACATCATATACGTCGGCAATAGGCAGGCTACAGCAGCACTTGCTTATCGATGGTTTGTTACCTTGATCCATTTTCCATATAGGTGAAGCCTAGTAATCATCACTCGCTCTGCAAGCTCCTGCCTCTCCTGCAAAATAAGCAGAGGCAATTGCGTGAGCTCCATTCGTAGCTGCAGAAGATCCGCACAAAAATCTTGTGTGTGGATTTAGGTGTAGTGTGTATATACCTTGCTGAGAGCACGGAGGAAGTGTTTGCCGTCAGTAGGTTTGTTGACAGCAACGAAGCTACAGAAAATGGGAACGAAGAACATGCATGTTTACACAACCGTGAGCAGGGAGAATTCAGAGTAGAACAGAGAGGATTTGTTTGCTATTATTACTTGTAGAACCAACGGTAGCTTGGTGGGTTCAACTCGTATAGCTGGGTCAGCACGGTCCTCACGGCTTTGTAGGTGAAGTAGTTCATCAGTTGCTGCAACCACAAACACCAGAAGGAAAGTTCAGTTCAGAAAAAAAAAGGTCAGCCGAAAGCAAGCGCCTTGAATTTCTCCGAATTGAAATGAACCAAACGAATTTGGTCTCAGAAAATCAGAACAAATCCTACGTTTTTCCCTCGATCTCGTTGCTACGTTTCAAGAACATTACGATGCTTTCTCTGCGTTTAGCCTGTCGATCAGCACAGCTGATGACCAAGAAGTGCAAGAACCGGTACAAGAAAATCTATCCCAAGTATTCAACAAAGCTGATGGAAATTAGGTGCAAGAACCTAGTTTAGTTTGACGTACCCGCTGGACGTCGTCAAAGGAATCCTCGTACTGTCCCGCGAGGTTGCAGACGATGGCGAGGCCGCCCCCCTTGCTCCTGCTGCTGCTCCGTCTCTGCTGCCGCCTGAGCGCCCAGACCGAGCACGCCGGGCGTCGAGCCTTCCTCCTCCAGTCGCCGGCGAACAAGCCGGTGGTGCTGCCAACCCCTGACCCTCTCAGCCCCGCCACGCCGACGGCCGCCGGCGTCACCTGGACTCCGGCCATGCTGCTGTCTGTGTACCTGTGTTTTCTTGCAGCAGCCGCAGCTGGTTTCCCCTGTAAACCTGGTCGACGATCTGGGGAGCAGCTAGCAGCGGCGGTGCGGTGCGGTGTGGTATAAAAGAAAAGAAAAGAAAAGAAAAGAAATCCAAGTGGCGCAGGGTAGAAGAGGACTTGCAGTGCTGTTTCGCCTCCTCGCTCGCTCCGTCCGTCCTCGTGGCTGCCTCTCGCGCTGCCGTGGCTGCGTCCCCCTCTCACCAACCAAATTTTGTGAGGCCCAGGGCGCACGGCCGTGAGTCCGGCTGTCCGGGTCCGGCCGTCTTTTCGCGTCAGCGCCACTGGGCGAAGATTCTGACCGGAATCCAGGGCGGCCCCGGCGTGTCATGGACAGCTTTCCAGTTTGAGTTTCAGGAGGAGGCCACGGCAATTCCAGTTCCCCTGGCGCACCGCGTCCGATCAAGGCTGCGAGCACATGGAATGGAAGCTTGAGGTTCAAACAAAGGAACCGGTGTGCGAGCAAAACGGACGGCAAATCGCAGTGCACGGAGAAAACAGCATTTACAGTGGAGGACAGGCACGTTGTGTACGTATTTCTCATGGAGAACTGATACTCAATTAGTGCTCCACAACTAGTCAGCTGCCACCTGGAGGTCTGGGCAACAAATACAGTTCAGTGCATGACATTTTACAAATTTCAAAAAAAAAAACCCTCACCACAAAAAGACTGCCCATGACATTGGGTTGTACCACAAAGGAAACGAGTACTACCATACAATAATAATCCATAGCTTTCCACGACAACACAGATACAGCAAAATAGTAACATGAAAGGCAATAGCAAAATACAAATTTCAGAATCATAATATATGATCATGTGGATAGATAAATATAAAACCAGATGACCTGCCTCCAAAAGCAATCACCGTGATAAGTAAACTGCAACAAATGATAATGGCACAGAAGGCAGCCAAGCACCATCACTGCAATCAGTGCCTCAAGTTCTGCTAAAGACAAAGCAGAACACATTCACAGCACAAAGGCACAAAACTGTATCAACCAACACAAGCCTCAAAAAGCCTTCGCCGTGAAAAGACTATCGTGAGATAATTATGTAGCATTCATAAATAGTACCATAGTAAGTACCACAATCAAAAAATTGACAGTAAAGAACAACATCCAGGGCAAAACAGAACCCAAAGTTGACTCCCACAGTTCTTAACTATATTGAAAGCGCATTTAGACAACTCTCAATGAGTAGAGCTTTTCACTCAACCCATCCTAAGCCTCTGCTGTCTCAGTTGGAGCCTCAAGCACAAGACCCTTGGTGGGCTTTCCCAGAAGGTCTGTGAACTGCTGGAATGGAGTCATGGAGAATTTGGTCTGAGTCCAGAATTCAGGAGTAAGGAAGCCATAGGTCTTCATCAAGCAGTCGAAGGTCGCCTGCACATAACCAAAACAAATTACTAATAAATGCCACTGGATAGACATCTATATATGAATGTATGAATTAAATTGCAGCAGAACAAAAATACTAATATATTATATGTTAATAGGTCAACTGTTGCGTAACTACAAAACAAACTTAAGTTAGTTTAGAATTTTCGATACTCCATGACTCACGAGCTAAGTATATTTAACTTTAGATACCACACTGTTCACAAACTAATATCATACAAAATTCCAATACAGGCCATTAAGAAAAAAGAATCCGGTGCTAGAAAAGTAGCCACCCAATAATAAATGTCAAAACAGTTTAAAATTACAGCAAACTAGTACATCTAAATATGAATTGGAACCTAACATGAATGAGATTTTGACAATTAACATCCAATCCGCGAGCCTTTCAATATTTGACACTGACATCATAATGATGTGTAGAGAGTCAATCTGAGTCATTGACATGTGGGTCTGGGTGTCAAATTGTGGAAGGCTTTAGATGTCAATTAAATTCTCTGAATGAATTAGGCAAATCATAAGAACAATATACAGACAGTGTCCGCTGCAATTTTGTAATCGCATCAAGTACAGTTAATTGATCCTAGCATATGATACTTGATCAAGATAACACTACATGTTCAACATTTCACATAAATAAACATATTCAGCTCATCCTTGCATTCCATAATACCAGTCCTAAGGTGCAGAATTTGCGAATGACAAGTATAAAAGAAGCATCACATCATAATATGAATAAGAGCGTAATAGTACCTTGACGAAGTTGCCAAGGGTCTTAGTGGAGCCACGGGACGAGGTGAAGACATCCTCAATGCCAGCGAACTGCAGCACCTTCTTGGGCACACGCGCGGCGACGATGCCAGAACCCCTGGGTGCGGGCACCATGCGCACGGTGACGGAGCCACACTTGCCGGTGACCTTGCAGGGCACTGTGTGCGGCTGCCCGATCTTGTTACCCCAGTAACCCCTCCTGACGGGGACGACAGAGAGCTTGGCGAGGATGATGGCGCCGCGGATGGCTGTGGCCACCTCCTTGGCGCACTTGACTCCCAGGCCGACGTGACCGTCGCCATCGCCGACGACGACGAAGGCCTTGAAGCGGGTGCGCTGCCCGGCGCGGGTCTGCTTCTGGACTGGAGTGATCTTCATGACCTCATCCTTGAGCCCCGGGACGAGGGTCTCGATGATCTGGTGCTCCTTGACGGGGAGCGAGTGGAGGTAGATCTCCTCGATCTTGTTGATCTTGCTCTCCTTGACGAGGCGGCCGAGCTTGGTGACGGGTACCCACTTCTCTTCCTCCTGACGCGGGCCACGACGGCCGCCGCGGCGCCCGCCACGGTCGCCGCGTCCACCGCGCCCGAAGCCACGGCCGAACCCTCCGCGCTCGCCGCCACGCTCACCGCCGCGCTCCGCCATGGCTGGGTGAGGAAAGGGTGGGGTGCTCCGGAGAGTGACGGAGGATGAGGGTTTGGGGGCTGCGGCGGCGCGAAGAGTGGCGGTGGTGGAGGCGAGGAGCTATTTATGTCGAGGGATGGAACTAGGGTTTTCCAGGAGATGCTGCGCGGAGGCCGTGGGCTGAAACATGGGCCAGGATGCTGTAATCGACCTTCGAAT
Source organism: Sorghum bicolor (assembly GCF_000003195.3). Classification (NCBI taxonomy): domain Eukaryota; kingdom Viridiplantae; phylum Streptophyta; class Magnoliopsida; order Poales; family Poaceae; genus Sorghum; species Sorghum bicolor. The sequence goes on from NC_012870.2 coordinate 3,402,788, forward strand.
TTTGTTTAACGGCCCATACGCAAAGCAATCGAACCCAGCTTATGCCATGTAACAACGGCCCATACACAAAGCAATCGAACCCAGCTTATGCCATGTAACATCGTCGGACATTAAGGGGCTGTTTGGTTGCCTGCATATAGTGAACCAGGCTCTCAGGATGCAGCATGCCTCTATTTGGTTACCTGATCTGCCCCCGAGCCTCGCTGAGCGCATGCAAAAACTCCTTCCGAGCCTGGCTCCTAAAGAACGCTACCTGGCTCGCTCCAAGCTCCCACGAGCTCGCACACGTGGCGATTCCCGCTATTCACCGCCTATATTCTCGCCTCCTCCCTCTCTTCTTACTAGTCCCCATATGCGCTTTGGTTCTTAGGGTTTGTGCTCTTCCCCCTTCGTCCTCTCTTCTGTACCTTTGCTCTTGATCAATTTGTGGCATGCTAATGCTTTCCTTGATTTATTGCTGGTGTCGTGGATCTACGTCTCTCGAAGCAAGAGTGTTTTCCCCCTTTTTTTCTCTATTTTCGTTACCGATTTGCAAACCCTAGGTGTGATTTGTTGTTGATCTTGCTGTAGGCACGTAAATTTCTTAGCTAATTTTGAGGTATGGATCCATCCTCATGTGTATTTCTTTATTCTTTATTTTTGTTTTCGTTATAAAATCCTAACTTATGTATGCAAATCATGTTTGTTTAGGATCTGTGCTTGCAGATCTGACCTCCGTTAACTCCTGTTGTGCTTTGTTGGGTCTCCTGCTCATTGATGTGGATATTTTGTTCATCTAATCTCCCTCTTACCTCTCCCTTTAATCTGCGTTCTTTGATTTGGATGCATGTGTTACTTTTTGAGATTATGAACAACTATATGAAGATGTATTTTTTCCCTAAGGTACTGCTCAGGTCTGTGATGACACCTTTTGTTTTTGATCCATTGTCCTAGTCTATGATGTTGCACATTTGGTCTGAGGATATGTCCTAGGGGGCTTTTTTATGAGATTTTTTGCTACTATTTGTTGAAGCATTTTTCCTGAGCTACTGTTTAAGTCAATATTGTTGATAAATATGATGGCCCTATGAGTAAGTGGGATGAGGAATGGCAAAAGAACTTAAATTAAATTTTCAACTACAATGACCTTCACCGTATTGGCATGCTCAAAATTGGGCTAAGATGACCTAGCTATTTGAGTAATTATTTGGGATGAGATTGAAGACATATGTTATGATGACCGGTGCATTTTTCTATCTAATTGGGTTGAGATTGTGGCCAGTGGTTGTGATGTTCTATATTTGGCCTTCACTGTATTGGCATGCTCTGTTAATTGATCTTTTTCTGGCCAATGATGCACATGGTACTTAGTTGAGGTGGTTGTATGTTGTGTACATTTCATGTTGCTGTTGTTTGTCATGAGATTCATCAAATTTTCTAGCATCATCGACTCGAATGCAACTCTTGGGTGCACCTCAAGTTGATGGCACTCAGTGATGAGGCTAAAACATTTCATGGGTGCCATGAGTCTGGGTTGCTCGAAATAATCTGTGTTGATTTGTGTTCTTTTCATTTGTTAGACAGCCACCATTGACATGTTCTTATGCTATAGCACTTAATAAAAGAGTTGAGGCCAAAAGTAAACTACTTTTTATCCTATTTTTGGTTGTCTTTCCTTCTATGTGGCCAATAAAGATGCATAGCATTGGGGGGTGCTTTAATATTATTCATGTTGAGTTCTTCGACCCCTATGCTGAAGGCTAGTTGAGTACTTCAAATCATTCTTATATTAAAGCCAATGGTGTCAATCTAAATAACTTGCTACTATGTTGGTTGTAGTCATCGAAAAGATGCTTAAGACCTAAAGTTTCCTCTTCAGCAACTTTAGCTCTTAAAGCTTCTTTTTCATGCATGCTGTCAGTTTTGAACAAAGGTCTTAGGCTATGATTTTCATATGCTATCAGTTTCATGCCAACTTTTGTATTCTCCATATCAACCTTGGTGCAGGCAACCAAACATAGTTCCTGTTGGCCAGTTTTTGAATAAAAGCAAATGCAGGCAACCAAACACCAGCTGGAGCTAGCGTGGCTAGTCTCATGCATACAACCAAACAAAGAAGTGTTGCATGCATTGAGTCAGGCTGAAGCGGGCTTGGCTGGCTGATGCAGGCCTGGCTCACCTGGGAAGAGAACCAAACAGGCCCAAAAATGGATAGACCGTCAATGCTTGCCGTTGTGTTCAATTGTATTTACCAGCCAGCGCTCTAAATATATAATTCAAGCGTATGTAAATTTGGACTGAACCAAGATTGGTGAGGACGTACAAATCGTAGAAACTCCTCATCGCTAAATTATATTTGATGATCATGAAAATGTTATATTTTTGGCACTGTCTTATAGGGCATTATTTCCTGATGAAGGCTTCATGGTGGGGTGGCCAACTTTTCAACAGAAAAGCACAGAAAATTTGTGTATGTGTAAACATTGCAAACTATACATAGACATATAGCACTATCAGTATTCAGCTACGAGTATTTGCTATCAGTTCCAAGGTGATCATCTCATAGCAGAAAAGGAGACAAAAGTAGAGATGTCAATGGGGAATTATTCGTCGGGGAGTGCTTCCCCATCTCCGTCCCTATAGGGAAGAAACTTCCCCCATCCTTGTCCCCGTGCAGGGAATAATCCCCGTGGGGTTCCCCGTATTCGCGTTAGTTCATATTAGTTTATGTGATGTTAACTATTCACATATTCATGAATTCATTATACAAACAAATTTCTTCTACAAAGATTCATATTTGAGACTAAGAAAGTGAAAGATTAGGGTTTCAACTTTACTTATATATCATAATTATTGGACCTTATAAATATATGGGCGTTCAGAGTCGGGTCCCGGCACGAAGCGGGAACGGGATCAGACATACCATCCCCGGCCCCATGAACCCCCGATGGGGACAACTTTAGCCCCGTTTAATTCCCTTTAGGGGCAAAATTTATACCATCCTTATTATCCCCTAATGAGTGAATTTCCTGCGGGAAATCAGAAACGGGGCCCTACAGGAGACGTGTTACTAGCTGAAATGGAGACAATTGTAAACGTGAAACACCCTAACCTTGTTTGGTAACTTGTCTACTGTGTTGGCGGTGACGAACGATTCCTGATACTATATGAGTGTACATGGAGAATTTCTCCCCTAAATTCTCCGACAGCTTCCAGGGAAAGAAGCAGGGTCCACGTCACCTCAATTAATTTCCTCCATTGGATATTTGATCGTCTGGTCGTCGTTGCTTGGAGCGGCTTCTTTCTGGAGCAGCTTCCCGCGCTTCTTGTGAACTTCTCTGACTCCTTCTCTGTTTTTGTTTGGCTTTCTTCGGCTTCTCACTGAATCCACATGGATAAATATATACTCCAGCTTCTGCTTTTACCTCTCCTCCTTCCCGATCCTTCCCGACCCCGACGCCTCTCTTCCCACGGGCATCGCCTCCACCACGTCCTCCTGCACCTTCCCTTCCTCCCTCTCCCTCTCCCTCTCTGCCTCCTTCTCTCCCCCGACGGCAACGACGGCGGCACAACGGCCTCGGTGCGGCAGCCTCGGCGTGCGCGGCCCCTAGCGCGGCGGCCGTACAGCCCGACGCGGTGGGTGGCCGCACCTGGCCGTGGGTGCGAACGCCCCCTCCTCGGCGACGCGACCGAGCCCTGCCGGTGGCTGCCGGCGTGGCTGCCTCCCCAACGCCGCTTCCTCCCCCTACTCCGCGTGTGGTCTTGTGCTACAGGAAACCCTAGAGGTCGTGAGCGCCCAACGGCGACCCTGCCCCTAGCTCCTCTCTCTCTCTCTCCCTCCGTGTGCCCCTATGGATGGAACCGTTGTCTCCTCGCCAGATTCAGCCCCATAACAGAGAGACGCGGACACGCTCCTCATCCAGGTCTGTGCCTTGCTTTTTGTTTGTTGATATTGATTCGAAGGTCATCACTGCCCCAGTGTATGGTTTCAATTGTTTTAAGTTGATTAGACTTTTATTCTGCTACCGATCTAAATTAGCAAGAAACCACTATATTGTAGAATAAAAAGGAAAAACAAAATTACTGTGTACACACGCAATTGACAGATGTTTATTTTTAATGTGAACTTCCCATTGCCAGGAGTAGAATGGGAGTTCAAGTCCCACTGCTTTAGTTTATGACGAACAATTTTAAGGTACTTTTTGGACCATTTTCAGGCTCGCTTTTGTGAGACACATTTTTTGTACTTCATTTACAGTTCTAAAACTATAGTTATAAGGTGAAAACGTGCAACTGTCTTTCACTTGCTTGGTTATATAACCATGATTCTAGAGGAAAGTTACAGTGAACCTCTTCACCATGAATCGAAATGTTCATACTGCTTTGGCCTAGGAAATTTATTTATAATAGGTGGTTACGACGATTACTCTCTAATAATCTTAGTTTACTATTCCTTTCAGGCCGCACTGTAACCAGGCAAATACACTTTCGCTAGCAATGTTTCCAATATGAACATATACAATTACTTCAGTTGTTTTCTCACATAATCGAGGCTTCTCATGTCCTTCATAGACCATACGCTACAAAAGTAAGATAGTCCATTTTATTTCTTTATGTACTCCCACTGTAATAAATAATGTTATGATAGTTCCTGCGATTAATTGGTTCAGAACCTTTTGAAATCAGTTTCTCTGATAGCCTGGTACTTTTCCTTTTTTGTCAATTCTGACTGACCTTCCTCCCAAACGTCTCTGGAGCTTCACTATTACACGTGTAATTCCATGGCCAACCTTTTACATTTCCTATACCTGTCTGGTGAATACTATTCCTTCTTGGACTTGACTTTGGATTGGTAAATTTTTTTGTAATAAATAGTCCCATGGTCTAATTATTTTTTTGTGCAAAGAATGGCACATGCTCTCTTTTATTTGTCTGTGACTTGATCCAGAATGCTCATGACAAAGGACCGTTATGGGACTCATGACGGTGGAAAATGGCTGCGGAGCTCAAACTGTTTGCCATTAACCAATGGGAGGTAGACTGAAAGCAAGCATTCTCTATATTATCTGTTGTTAAATGTCCTTTCATCTTTAGCAAAGAATATTATCGAAGAAAAGGCATTGTCTGGAAATTCATATGTCATAGGAACTAATTAACTATTTCAAATATTGACATTTAACGTTTAATGACACGTGAATTAGCTTCAGAGACAGCTAATAATCTTATGCAATTGAAAGGATGTTAGATACCATGAACCTATGTATCTAAAAAGCTAAAATGTCTTACAATTTGGAATGGAGAGTAGCTTACAAGGTGGATAGGATGATGTGTGTAGAACCATGCTACTGATAGGTATCTTTTGAATCAAAGTAACACATTATATATTTTTTTTATAGTTATACCAGTTTCCTAGCATCTCATCTATGACTATGAGAGAAGCCATTTTAGTTTGTGTAATACGGGGTTCTATGGCTACCAGTAGAATCAAGATTTGTAGCTATCATAGCTTTACAAAGTCGCATTTCATCTAAAGGCCGCATACATCATTTTCTAAGGCATCTTAGTAGGCAGCCATATTTACAGTTACCAATGGTGGTATAGCAGTTCTGCTCTGCTTATCGGACAGGGTCTTTGTGTCTCTCACACACTATTAATCATATATGACTGGCTAATTTATTTTTCTACATAATCAAAGAATGATTCCATATATTAGTGTGTTCTTGACAAAATTCATGGTGTATACTAGGTTCATAAGATTGCCAACCTGAATTATTCTTTTTTGGAAGCAAAAGCCTTGCTGCTTTTGTCATATGGTCTTTTTTATATCTTTTTTTTGCTTCTTGATCTGCCACAGAATGTGAACTATGATATTAGTTTCATAATGTTTTCCATCATTAGATGGATGCAAAATATAGAAGCATTTCAGTTGAGGGATATATGTGTGTGCTTTTACCTTTTTTTCTCTTCTATTCTGTTCAATTGAATTTTATTCTCACCACATTTCCTCCATTCCATATATTTTACATTGTCAATAATGTCATCCTCATGGCTCATTGGCCCAGCCTTACTTTAGTTCTTAGATATGAGTTCATGCTACATATTGAGGTTATACATTGCATTTGTTGTACGTTTTTTCCTAGGAGTATTTTTTTCTGGTGTTCCGAAATTCATGAGACAATGAAAGGGCTTCTATCAAAGTTATTCATGACAACATATATTCGGACAGTAGTCATCTATTGTAAAAAGTGCTAGGCTGCTGGTAAACATGAGAGCATAAAAGTATCAATATAATATATCCTTAAAATACTCGGGGAACTTACTAAACATAGTTTAACCTTGCCAATAAATATAGTCAGGTCAGTCTTTTATGAAAATATTAGATTTTGCAAAGCACTGAAACCTTATTGCCTCTTCTTTAGTCTCTGATGCTACTCAAGTGGGCTCATGGATTAGCTTTATTTTAATTTCTGTCCCTCTGCTAGATAGTTTTATTTTACGTGTTGATTTGGCTGCTACATATTCACAATCCTTATGTTATACACTATTAGGTTATAACATCAAGTCATTGTCTAGCGTCTCACAAACCCTGTTCTCTCTAATACACAATCGACCTAGGATTCAGACTTGCCCAGGCTACAGCTTCACCAAACAGCCTAACTTACAGACTCTGACGACAAAGTTACATGTTGGGGCTCTCCCTCTCGGCCACCAGGTAAATTCCACTCCATAGCTAAGCGGCTACAAATATTTATATTAGTCCCGGCTACGATCTTTATTATTGTTACAACACATTCATATATCATCGTACGTGAGATAACAATACTTTTCCCCCTGATTACTATATTGTAACTGGACTGTGGTATATCCAAAATAACATCTACCATGTTCACCTCGATAGGCTTTTGACAAACTTGATGATGTGAATCTGATGATGCTATGTTGGTCTATGCATCCAGAGTACCAAGGAGCACCACCACTCAAAAAGCATCCTGTCCAAGGGACACGTGATCATTTCTTCATGTGCTAGCTAATGAGACTATGCATGTATAATGCGACATGTTTTTCTGTTCTAATCTACAGACTTTTCATGACTATCCTCCTTAATTATTGGTCTGTTACATTCAACCTTTGTGTTGGTTATCCTAATTTGCCTACCCCCTTGCTAGATGTATAAATGACACATCCTCTTCATGTTTGTTGTTAAACTGATGGTCCATGTATATCGTGTTTCCTATTCTCTGTCTTTAGGTTAAATCAAACTACACTGTTACAAAAAAACCTGACAACCCGCGCGCATAATTAATGGCACTAAATTAACATCTTTTTTTTTATTTCCTGGTATAATCACAGAAGGTCGTAATGTTAAAGGATAAGTATTTTGTCTCCCCTTTTGTTAGGCTTTGTCCGGCTGATCTTCATCTATGTTGCACTATAGTAATCAACATCAAACCATGTATGCCTTGCTGCGGCTTGACACTGGAGGCAGCAATGCCATGTTCCTAAAGAATAATCATGGTTCTTGGAAACCGAGATTTTTTTTTCTGAAAAAAAGGTTTTTCCAAGTATTTGGTTCCTCTTTCGCTTATCCTCCCGCGCGATGGCGCGCGGGTTTCACTAGTGGTAGTCTTGAGACGTGGCCCGAACCAGGTTGTTGCCTTGAAAGCACTTGGATCATGGATGGCCAGACCGCCTGAGTATAATAGTACCAAATCAGACACTGCCAAATTCTATTGGGAAAGCACTTGGATGACCAGACTTTTAGGAAATAGTACTGCCTTAAATAAACCGTAATAATAATAAATCAGAGGATGCATTGAAGGGAAAATTGGAGCACTACTTTAAACATCTCAAATTAGACGATTGCTTCAATGCCTGATTGAACAAGGGTACGACCCCAATCGTGGCATGTCTGCTTCAAAGGCATAAAAATAGTAACAATGAAGGACAATAGCAAAATACAAATTTCAGAACAAAATATGATCACGTGGATAGATAAATCTAAAATCAGATGACCAGCTATGAAACATTGGGAACACTAGAATCACGCTTAGGCCTTGTTTAGTTGGTAAAAATTTTATTTTTGGCTACTGTAGCACTTTCGTTTTTATTTGACAAACATTTTCCAACCACGGAGTAACTAGACTCAAAAGATTCATCTCACAAATTACAGGTAAACTGTGCAATTAGTTTTTATTTTCGTCTATATTTAATGCTCCATGCATGCGACCAAAGATTCGATGTAAGGAAGAATCTTCAAAATTTTTGCGAACAAAACAAGGCCTTAGTAAACTGCAACAAATTATAATGGAACAGTAGGCAGTCAAGCACCATAACGGCCTCAGCCTTCAGTGCCTCAAGTTCAGCCTCCAAAGGCCTTCACCGTGAAAAGACTATCATGAGATAATTATGTAGCATTCACTGATAGAGAGTACCATAGTAAGTACCACAATCCAAAACTTGACAGTAAAGAACAACATCCAGGGCAAAACAGAAACCTAAGTTGACTCCCACAGTTCTTAACTATAATATAGAAAGTGCATTTAGACAACTCCCAACGGAGTAGAGCTCTTCACTCAACCATCCTAAGCCTCTGCTGTCTCAGTTGGGGCCTCAAGCACAAGACCCTTGGTGGGCTTTCCCAGGAGGTCCGTGAACTGCTGGAACGGAGCCATGGAGAACTTGGTCTGAGTCCAGAATTCAGGTGTAAGGAAGCCATAGGTCTTCATCAAGCAGTCAAAGGTTGCCTGCACATAACCAAACCAAATGACTGATAAATGGAACTGAATACATATATATAAGAATGCTAATAGGTCAACTGTTAGTGTAACCACAGAACAAACTTAAGTTAATTTTCAATACAGCATGACTCACAAGCTAAGTATATGTAACTAAAGAACGGTGTTACATAAGTTAAAACCTTTTTTAAAAAAATTTCAATAAGCATGACTCACAAGCTAAGTATATGTAACTAAAGAACGGTGTTACATAAGTTAAAACCTTTTTTTAAAAAGATTGTAACTTTAGATACTACATTATTCACAAACTAAGTTCATACAGAAATTCCAATACTTGCCATTAAGAAGGTAGAATTTGGTGCTAGAAAAGTAGACAGCCAATAATAAATGCCTAACAAGTACAAAATTGCAGCAAACTGGTACATCTAAAGATGAATTGGAACCTAACTTGAATGAGAGATTTTGATAATTATAATCCAATCCGCGTGCCTTTCAAGATTTGACATATCACAATGACCTGTATAGAGATTTGACTTATCACAATGACGTGAAGAGTCAACCTGAGTCATTGACATATGGGTCTGGCCGTCTGGATGTCAAACCTTGGATGGCTTCAGATGTCAATTTTAGAAATTTCTCTGAATGAATTAGGTAGACATAACAACACTATGTACACAGTGTCCGCTGCAAATTCATAATCTCAATAATAGAATTATGATATCACATTAGTGTCCATCTCTTTAGACTAAGAAATAAATTAATACACTAACAACTTCTGATGAAGTGAAAGTACAAAACCAGCACTTCCACCTATCGCATATGATACATGATCAAGGTAACACATTAACACTACAAATTCAACATTTCACATAAGATCATTCAGATATCAGCAATATGCTACTACTAGCTGGTCCTAGCATTCCTTAATACCAATCCCAAGGTGCAGGTATTGCAAATTTCTATTATAATAGAAGCATCACATCATAATATGAATAAGAGCGAGTAGTACCTTGACGAAGTTTCCAAGGGTCTTAGTGGAGCCACGGGACGAGGTGAAGACATCCTCAATGCCAGCGAACTGCAGCACCTTCTTGGGCACACGCGCGGCGACGATGCCAGAACCCCTGGGTGCGGGCACCATGCGCACGGTGACGGAGCCACACTTGCCGGTGACCTTGCAGGGCACTGTGTGCGGCTGCCCGATCTTGTTACCCCAGTAACCCCTCCTGACGGGGACGACAGAGAGCTTGGCGAGGATGATGGCGCCGCGGATGGCTGTGGCCACCTCCTTGGCGCACTTGACTCCCAGGCCGACGTGACCGTCGCCATCGCCGACGACGACGAAGGCCTTGAAGCGGGTGCGCTGCCCGGCGCGGGTCTGCTTCTGGACTGGAGTGATCTTCATGACCTCATCCTTGAGCCCCGGGACGAGGGTCTCGATGATCTGGTGCTCCTTGACGGGGAGCGAGTGGAGGTAGATCTCCTCGATCTTGTTGATCTTGCTCTCCTTGACGAGGCGGCCGAGCTTGGTGACGGGTACCCACTTCTCTTCCTCCTGACGCGGGCCACGACGGCCGCCGCGGCGCCCGCCACGGTCGCCGCGTCCACCGCGCCCGAAGCCACGGCCGAACCCTCCGCGCTCGCCGCCACGCTCACCGCCGCGCTCCGCCATGGCTGGGTGAGGAAAGGGTGGGGTGCTCCGGAGAGTGACGGAGGATGAGGGTTTGGGGGCTGCGGCGGCGCGAAGAGTGGCGGTGGTGGAGGCGAGGAGCTATTTATGTCGAGGGATGGAACTAGGGTTTTCCAGGAGATGCTGCGCGGAGGCCGTGGGCTGAAACATGGGCCAGGATGCTGTAATCGACCTTCGAATTTTGTTTAACGGCCCATACGCAAAGCAATCGAACCCAGCTTTTGGCCCACCAGAAGGGTATTCGGCCAGCTCTTGCTCAAGATTGTGGTATTCGAAAGATAATAGTGGCTTCAGATTGCCTTAACATTGTGAGGAACATTAATGAAATGCCTCTTTGTACTTATGTGATGATCCTCAAGGATATCCAGGAAAAGGCAAAATCCTTTGATTATGTGCGTTTTGCACATGAAGATAGGGAATGTAATAGGGAGGCTGATCGTCTAGCTAAATATGCATGTTCACTTGAAGTTGGCCGTCATGTATGGCTTGGCTCTCCTCCTGTATTTTCTGAATGTAAACATTTCAATTGAGTAATATAATCCCTATCGTCCACTCAAAAAAAAAAAGATCACACGAGCAAGTAGTGTACGGCGGCAGCGCTTCAGATGGACCTGTATTTGGGCCGGGGCCTCCGTTTGCAGCGTGTGGAACAAGAATACTTCACATGGTGGCATATTCGCTTAGCGGATAAATAATGATTGAAAATCGCTAATATGTTGTAAGAAAAAATATTGTTAATTAGTTAACTGATTTGGTACATAATCTAACTGCTGTAAGATGTAATTTGGACACTTGCCAGTTTGCTGGTTCCAATTGGTTGGTATGAAAGGTTTTTGTTACTTTTCAAAACAAAGTGTTTTCAAGGCGTGTTCCTTTTCTAAAAAAAAATCTTCAATACAATAGCTCTTATTGCACTGTTTTTTTTATAAGAGAAACTTCAAATGTATGTAAATTCACACATGACTAAGATTGGTCAGGATCTACAAATTGTTGGATTCTGTTCGATGAAAAGGAAAATATTTATATTTTTGGCAGTCTTGCAGGGCATTATTTCCTGAAGGCTTCCTGGTGGGGTGGCCAACTTTTCAATAGAAAGTCTATTTACTTGACCCATCTGCCGAATCTGTCAAATATTCAGCGGTGTTTATACTTGTAGCTTAATGCTGATAGTGCTATATGCAAATTGCAAATACTCGTAGCTGACAGATTTGCTATCAGTTCCAAGGTGATCGTCTCCTAGCTGAAAAGGAGACAAAAGGAAACGTGTGCCAAATTCAAGCACTTGGATGGCCAGACTTTCAGGAAGTAGTACTGCCCTAAATAAACCGTAATAATCATAATAAATCAGTGGATGCATTGAAGACGGGGAAATTGGAGACACTACTTTAAACATCTCAAATCAAGACAATTGCTTCAATGCCTGATTGAACACGGCTACATCAATGCCTCCGGCAACCGGACATCACGCATGCGTTTCCACAATTGGAACTGACCGCAATCGTGGCATGTCTGGTTCAGCCTGAGGACACCACCAAACCATAATTTCGCAAGAAGGGCAACCAAATTTCGCAAGATTAGTACATCACACCATGCATAAGTTCTGCACACCATGATCCGATTCAGAAGGGTCCAAGAGTTCGTTCAGTAGTCTCCCAACCCACCATGCCAAATCACGACGAAGACGAAGCACAGCTACAGACGACAAGAGCACTCTGACGGAGCTCTCACGATTCTTCATTATTCACTACTACGCCTTCACGGGCACGACCTTGACCTGGTCCAGCACGGGGCCGCAGAGCGAGACGCCGTCGGTGACCTTGGTGTGGTAGTAGGAGCTGTAGAACGTGAGGCGGGTCCGTGCTCCGGCGGCCACGAACCTGAACGCCGCCGCCTTGAACCCACCTTTCCCCGCGGACTCGAACGGCACCTTCTGCGTCACGTTGCCCGCGAACGCCTCCACCAGCATGGACCCGTGGCACCCGTTCTTGGCGTCGCCGACGGCGAACGACAGGTTGTAGGCGCGGTTCGGCACGGTGCGGATCACCTGCGCGATGGCGCTCTCCCGCCCGGCCACCAGCTCCACCGCGTACTGCCCCGCCGGGACGGAGAAGTGGGCCGCGTCGATGAACCGCACCGCCTTGAGCGACTCGATGATCCACCCGGGAAGCGGCGACGTCGCGTCCTTCTGCTTCGGGGGAAGAAGCACGCCCACCGTCGAGTTCTTCAGCACCTGGGGACCGATCTCGAACCCATCGTTCTTGATCAGGTTGTCTGCATGCGGAAAGATTCGTCCTTCGTCATTAAGATTACGACCGATTTGGAGTCCCCGAACCGAAAGAGAAGGTGAGGTGATCCATACCTTTGGTCGGGTACGCAGCGGGCAGCTCCTTGATGGCGACGGCGTCCAGCAGCGGGCCGCACGCGGCGTCCTCCTGCACGCCGGGATTGGCGAACGTGACCTGCGCGACGGGGGAGGAGGCGCGGAAACCCCAGGCCCAGGTGTCGGCGGACGCGCCGCTGTAGAGCGTGCGCACGGCGACGTCGGCGGGCGCCGAGAGCGACGGCGACACGGCCACGCGCAGGGACTCGTCCTGCGCGCACGTCCGCGTCGCCGCGAACGTCAGCGCGTATAGTGCGCCCGGACGCACCGTCACGTTCTGCGACGCGGACGCGCGGCTGCCGAGGCGGAGCGCGTGCACGCCGTGCGGCACCGCGAAGAACATGCCCCCTGGCTGCGGCCCGCCCGAGACGTACTCCACGTGACCCTGCACCGTCCATCCGGGCAGCGAGTGACGGCCCACGATAAGGGTCTTGTTCAGCTTCCTCGGCGCCGTCTCAAAGTTGCCGTTGATGAGCAGCCCTGTGTGAGTGTGAGTGGCCACGGATGCATGAACAAAAGTCAGATCTTTCGCTACGCTTTCTGCACGCGCAGACTCAAAAACAATGACCAACCATTTGTTCGAACCAGATTAAAAACTCTTAGGATGCAGCATGTAGAACATTGGTAGAACAAGATGAAACAGAAATAGAGAAGAACAAGCTCTCGGTTGTTCTCTGTTTCCTCTTCACTCTTCAGAGGTCAAGCATAGACTATTTAATTTAACTCACTGCATTTGACAGAACATTCTTGGAACAAAATAATGACAGCATTCTTGGACTGCAAACCCCAAATGTGAACTGATGTATGATGAAAAGTAATAAGAGTGCTGAATGAAAACTAGTACTAGAGCAGATAGCTGCCCAGCACAAACATATGTAGAGGTGAAACTGGAGGTTTCGTGCTTGCAAGCATAGAACACTGAAATAACTAGATGAGACAGACATGGAGCAGCAAACTTTGATCTATGTTTCCTCTTAGGAGATGAAAGCTTGGACTACTCTAAATGCACTTCATTTGACAGAACAGCCTGCAGATCTAAAAGAATCCAGACAAAAGGCCCCGACATAGGGCAGCAGAGACAAGATTGGCATAGAAAAACAGTGTGATAAGATGAGAAGCAAGGGTGTTAGAAGCACAAACAATGTCACCTTCAGCGTCTTGAGCATGACGAGGCGCAGGCACTGGGGGCGGAGCACTGACGGCGAGCGTGGCGGCAGCCGAGGAGGAGGACGAGGAGGAGACGGAGAGGACCAGCAGCAGCAGCATTCCCCATGGAAGCTCCATTGCCAAGCTCTGCTCTCTTTCGCTTTCCCTTGGCTTCTTCCCCGGGAGGTGCGGAGGTGCCCCTTCGTTTAACAGACGGGACGGACAGCTTCACTGAAACCCTCCTTGTTTGGATATTTACAAATCACCCCCTTGATAGTGTAAGCGCCATTACCCAAACTTGTTTTGTGCTTTTGGACGGCGACGGACTGTCGAGAGCAACACAGCCAGTGATTAGGTGGGTGTCACTGTAATAGACATGCGAAAAAACAAAACTCGTGTGCTTTTAGATAGCTTAGCAATTTTAACTTATTGGTGTACATTCAGTAAGTCTATTTAGGCCTTGTTTGGATGTAGTCGGATTCGCATCAATCCACATATGTTGGAGTGGATTGAAGTAGAACTTGAACTAAATTCTACCCTAATCCACTTCAACACATGTGGATTGAGGTGAATCCGGTAACATCCAAACAAGGCCTTATTAGGTCCTCATAAAAGTGATACTCCATCTACACTAAAATATAGATCATTTTGATTGAATCTTAAGTCAAACTTTTATTTAACATTCACTTGGTTTTAAATAAAGCACATAAACGTTACGACCTAATTTAAATTCTATTTAAGTCTTCCATAAAAATATGCCTTAATATAATATTTATTTGATACTATAAATGGCAATAAATTCTATATAAGCTTAGTCAAGATTAAAAAACGACTTAGAATGGAATTAAAACAACCTGCATTTTTTTAAGAAAGGAGGAATAGCATATATAGAGATCAAACTAAAGCGTGCATCTTGAATCAAAGAAACAAAAGTAGGCAAATTTTGATGGATGATGGTTACGTACTTTACCATGAAGCCTGGCGAACACATTGCTCACCAGTCACCACAGTCCAGAGAAAACCTAGGCAAGTTTTCAAGTACTTCATCTGCCCTAAAATAATAGAAATCTCATTTCTCAATTAATCTAATAATTGTCTCTAGATTTAACCAAATTTATATAAGTATTAATCTAATTTCTATTCCCTCCATTCTAAATTATAAATCATTTTAAAAATCTTAAAAAGTTAAAGTATTTTTAAGTTTAACCAAATTTATGTTCGTTTCCCTGGGGAAAGGTTGCCTGTCTGTGTCTTTTTTCCGTTTCCGCTTTGCGTTCAGTTTCCCGCGTCCTTTTGTTCAGGAAACATTTGCTCCCGTCTGTGTGTCCTTTGCCAGATTGTTTATTTTTTCTTTTTCCTTTCCCGTTTCCGCTTTACCTGCATTCAGTTTCTTGACTTTTTAGTCAGTTGTTTTTTTACTCCTGTTTTTCATCATATATAAACAGAAAAAAAATATAATATGTACATTTGATCTCTTTATACTTTCTTAATAAATAGATACCTCCGTCAGTCATTTTTTATTACAAATAAAACTCAGCCAATGATCCAACTAATCGATCTAAATAGTTTGTATTCCAATGTAATTTATGTCTATACACTTATATATTTGTATACCTAGATATAATATTGAGAAGTCAAAAATACTTTTATTTTTTTGTCCACCCCCTCACTCCATCTAACTGGATAGGAGATAGTTTCTTTCGTCTCACTTTTTATTTTAGGCCTTGTTTAATTCCTAAAATTTTTCAAGATTTTTTATCACATCAAATCTTGCAGCACATGCATTGAGCATTAAATATAAATAAGAAATAACTAATTGCATAATTTACCTCTAATTTACGAGACAAATCTTTTGAGCCTATTTAGTCTATAATTGAACAATAATTGTCGAATAAAAACGAAAATACTAAAATAGCTAAATCCAAAAAATTTCGTGAACTAAACAAGGCCTACTCGATCCGGACTGTGACTCATATTCATACGAATTAAAACAGTTCACATTTAGCAATAATGAAAATACAGGTCGGGTCCCATTCCTATTCGTGTTGGGTCTCATCATCCTCATCTCGTACGTGACCGAGTCATAATCTTCGCTAATAACTTGCGTCTAGTCGATTACATGTTATCTGATACTATACGTATTTGATTTCGTTGCAACTTACAAGCACTTTTGCGAATATTTACATTGTAGAGCAAGTTTAAATTATGAAATATATTTCCTAATAAATTAATCTAAAAAACATACTCGACCGAGTTATACTTAAATTTATCTGACTGTCGAGGAAGCGAGACTCCTCTTCTTTCAACCACTGAGGGAGTATGTGGCACACGGGCACGCAGCCACGCAGGGTCAAAGTCTAAAAACAGCATTGCATTTCATGTCGAAACTACGTGAAAGCAGATGGTCACCACAGGAATAGCAAAGCGGGGCCATGTCATCTACAAATGCATTAGCACGTCAACGTACCCTGCATATAACAAAGGGCTGTAAAACCGAAGCTGGTTGGAGGTCCGTCCATATAAAGACAGTACTGGGCCTTATTTAGTTCCGAAAAGTTTTTAGATTTCAGGACCGTAGCATTTTTGTTTTTATTTGATAAATATTATTTAATTATGGACTAATTAGGTTTAAAAGTTTTACTTCGAGGTAAACTGTACAATTAGTTTTTTTTTATCTATATCTAATACTTCGTGCATATGCCTTAAGATTTAATGTGATAAAAAATTTTGAAAAAAGTTTTTAGTTTTTAGAATGAACTAAACAAGCCATTAGTAAAAATGAGCCTTTTGTGGTAAATCTCCGGCGTCCCCAGCGGGTCATTTACCACCTCGTCGCCGCCCCCCCACCGTGACCGTGATGAAGGCAGGACACGCACGACACAGAAGAGTAGAGAGCGGTGGACGGTGGTGGTGGTCACCGCTGCCGACTGGCCTTCAATAAATACTAGCAGTAATGTGTTCACGGCCCGTGCAGCGAAACTTGCGGTGATGAACAGCGAAAATCTTCTGATTTCCGCTACAAATATTATTTTATTGATTTATTATGATTTAAAAAGCACTGCTAAATGATGAATGGATTCAACAGATAAGCTTATACAAACAGGCACCACCAAAGCCGAGCGAGTTAACGAGGGAGGAGGAGCACAATGCAGTAGTACTAGTACCAGATCGAGAAGATGCTTCTTTAAACTGTACAATAAGTTTTTATTTTTGTCTATATTTAATACTCCATGCATGCGTCTAAAGATTCGATGTGACGGAGAATCTGAAAAATTTTGCAAAATTTTTCAGGAACTAAACAAGGCCTTACTCTCACCATCATCCACCATATAGAGAGGGGCCAACGGAGGCACACCGCGTAGTAAACGTACCGCCGGCGACGGTAGTACTGGTAGCGTGTGGCTGCACGGGCTGTACGTGGATTCGCGATCCACCACGGACGTGGCTGCGTACGACTGCACGAGGCTATAGAACAGGCCACAGTCCATCGGCTGGGTACGCACAGGCACAGGCAATGCTGCATTGTATTACTGCACAGGGCACCGAGCGAGCGCTACTAGTGCGTTGCATGATACGGCCGGCCGGTCGGTCATGTTTCCCGCCATTTCTGCCTTGGATGCTCCTAGTCCTCGGTGAGAGCAGCGCGCGCGGGCGCGGGCGCGGCGGTGGGGTCGCGTCGGCGTCGAGCGGCAGGCTTTGCCCATTGCCTATTGCCCATTGGGCAGCAGGGATACCGAGGGGAGTGATGAGGCGGGGCCGCGGGCCACCGCGGGAGTCCGGAAAAGGACACGGCACGCGCAGCGGGAACAGGGAACAGGGCAGCAGGGGGTCGTCGATCGTCGTCGTCACGCACGTTCCCCGCGGCAGGACCTCTGCCCCGCCGCGCATGCCGCATCCGCATGGGCGCCCGAATTTCATTCGCGCCCATGCCGGTCACGTGACCCACCCTACGTTCCTGCGCCCTCCCTTTCCCTTGCCTTGCCTCCGCTCCACCCAGCACGCGACGGCATTTGTCCGACGCCTCTCGCCACGTGCAAGCTGGAACGCGAAAATCTCATAAAATGTGTACATAATTTTACATTAATTATTAATTTATTTTTTGTAGGAAAACAAAAGATAAGAACACGGTTAATAATAAAAGTCTACTTGTGCCTTTATCTACATTCTACTCCACATATGACGTGACATCTCGCATATATATAGTCAATCTAATTTAATGTCATGTTTATATAACATAGTTAGCTAGGCCTTGTTTACTTCCAAAATTTTTTGCAAAATATGAATAGTGACACTTTCGTTTGTATTTGATAAATAGTGTCCAATTATGAACTAACTAGGGTCAAAAGATTCGTCTCGTCAATTTCGACCAAACTGTGCAATTAGTTTTTATTTTCGTCTATATTTAATACTCCATACATGCGCTTAAAGATTCGATGTGACGGGGAATCTGAAAAATTTTGCAAAATTTTTTAGAACTAAACAAGGCCTTACTACAAATATACAATATGATAACATATAGCCCGCCATATTTTCTTACAGAGTCTACGACTTCTTATGACTTCTATCGCCAAGCCATGTCAAACAACCCAAGCCGCCGCGAATATACGGCTTCTCCTATTTTCTTCCAACAAACTATACATACACAAATTATTACACAAAACTGTCGTTAGAACTGCTTTTGTCAACCAGGCTTCAACTCCACCAGAGACTGTTCAAAATAATTGTTTTTGCGGCTGTTCAATGATAAATTAATTTAAGCAAAATCTAAGCCCTAAATTAGGGTGACAACTACTAAATATATAGTGCTACGGCCTACGGGTGAACAAGGATCCCTGATACATCCCTAATGTACTCTGTCATGGTTCCCAAACCAGTGGCACAAAATGCGGTGACACGATGTCCAGACAGATTTTGTTTTGGTGATTTCTTTTGTCACGTAATGAAAATGTGGGATCAATGCCATTGGAAAGGTTATCTCCTTAGTTTTTTCGTTCAAATGTGAAACATATAAAAAACGAAATCTTTATGCAATCTAAGTTGAGCGACAACTTTAGATTAGCTGCTCATGAAGTCTGAGATGGATTTGAACTAGCATCTAGTCTTCTCTGCTTCCATATTTCTCTCCAAATATTTCTTGATCCTTTCTAATTTTTTAAAACTATTATAGTCTATATATAAGTTTCATATTATTTGTCCACACGTCTTACCGACCTTAAATGTAAAAAATTTAAAAACTATAAAGTTGTATATATCATTTAGAGCTATAACTTTGATGTAAAAAGTCTTCGTTTGACAACATATAAAAAATATATTATGTTTCTAATGCGATCACTACTACGCGATTATTATGGTCCTCAAATTTTATATTATTTTTTGAGTATTTTAACATCCTCAGATGAAACAAAAACTCAAAACTATAAAGTTGTAGATCTCATCGAATATTACAATTTTTATATAAACTTCATCTTCATTCAACGTTGTATCAAAGAAATATTTTTTTAAAAAAATTCAGTCTTATCACATCATTTTTGGTGCGCGTGAGTTGTCACGGCAGGAGAAGTGACATGACAAGTTTTTTTACATCGGAAAGCACCGTCTAACTTGGGAGATGTTACC
Organism: Sorghum bicolor; assembly: GCF_000003195.3. Classification (NCBI taxonomy): domain Eukaryota; kingdom Viridiplantae; phylum Streptophyta; class Magnoliopsida; order Poales; family Poaceae; genus Sorghum; species Sorghum bicolor. The sequence goes on from NC_012870.2 coordinate 3,422,334, forward strand.
TTGACAATGCATATGGAGTGACAATGTTTTTTTTATCGCGTAGGTTTGATCTGATTTTTTTTAGCAGATATTTTTTAAATATTGTATAAAAATATGAGAAATAAAAAAAAACAGAGCGCAGGTGCAGGGCATGGGCGGGACCGCGGGAGCAGAGCTACTGGTTGCCTCACTCTGACGCACCGACGCACCGTGCTGAGACTTCGGTCAAGATTTGGGTCCCATTCGTTGAACAAAAGATCTTCAACTTTGACTAAACTTCCACTCTTCATCTTGTTAGTTTTGTTGATAAACCATTATAGAAAATACTATTGGTTGATTTGTAGTGAGAAAAACACTACTAAATGATCAATAGATTCGGCTGATAAGCTCAAGAGAACAGACTTATTAAGAGATCAAGATCATTAGGGCAGCGGATTAGTGGGTAACTAGGGCCAAAGTTAGCAATGTCAGCGAAAACACTAGGCACTTAGAAACTTTCTAAGTCTCCCAGGAAACAACATATTATTCAAACTTTGAAGCACTAATTAATCTATCAAACATTTAATCTAGACACGAACAAGCACTCCACAACAAAGTACAAAACTTAAAATAAGTCTGCACACTAACATACTTGATAGCTCCTATATAGAATAATTATTTTTTATCCTCCAAAAACTATTGAGTAATTGAAACAAGGTAAGATTTTTGGCATTATTAATCATTTTCTCCACATGTTTCAAACATAGAAACTAAATAAATTTTGTTTATAAACTCATCTAGAGATGTTTAAGCACAAAAATAAAGTAGTCAACTTCACACATATCGATCTTTACTAACAAAAGCACATAAAACTAGGTCAAACTTTATTAGCCTTAAACATGCTACTTAACAAGCATACAACACCCGAGGTGGTACAGTGTGCCTCATTCTACAATACGCATCGGTCTGTCTTACCTCTGTTGGTGTTGCTGTGGTCGCTTTGTTCTTCATAATGGATATTTCGTCATTGTTGATCTTTTTGTCGGATGCTTTGCCACCATTGCTGCTCGATCTTTTGTAGTGGATACTTTGCTGCTACCACTATTCTTTGATGGATGATTTGTCATCGCTGCTGCTCGGGCGGATACTTTGATGTCATTGTCGCTTCAAATTCCTCCCTTTGCAGATGCCTTGCTCCTGAGTGCGAGATGGCCCACTTGCGGATACTTTGTTGCTTCGTTGTCTCTGGCTGATGCTTCATTGCCATGTGCTTTCATAGTGGATACTTTGTCGCTATTGTCTTCACCGCCGTAATCTTGCCTCTTCTTGGTGATGCTTTGCCGTAGCGGCTTCATCTCCTGTGTTGGCAGCCTTTGCATTGTTATATTTTCTTGTAGGTCCAGTCAATTGGGTTTTTGGTGGAGGGCCCTCTCCTGTAATTACCGTCTTTCTTGCATCTTACTTGTTTGTTGTTTCGGATGCTTGGTGGCGTGTGGGAGAGAGGGGGTTCTCAATAATGTAGGGGTGGGTGGGGGGTGTTTGGTTGCTAGCCACAATTTGCCACACTTTACCTTAGGCAAGTTTGACCAAGTTGTCAAGTGTTTGGTTCACAACTAAGCTTAGGCATGATTCTTTTGGGCTCCACATATCATAGAGTTAAAAAGTGTGGCAAGATTCCTTTAGGCATGGCAAAGTGTGGCAACCAATTTGCTAGCCACACTTTTTGTGGCTTGCCACACTTGCCTAAAGTTAGTTGTGGTAGATTGTGGCTAGCAACCAAACATACCCGGAGACTATGGCCACCCCCAACACACTTAAAAAGTTTTAATACCCTATAAATATTTCAATTGCAAAGCACGAAATATATCATTACACGTACTTTTGATGATAATAATATTATGTTTTTTGGGTTTGAATACTAAATACGTATGTAAAGGCACTTAAACAACTATGAAATATATACATAATCTATATCTATTTATATAGAGGCAAACTTTCAGTCTCCCACCTTATTTCTGTCCATCAGAATCCGCCAGGTCGGCTCCGAATCGGCCCGTCAGCGTTGGGAAGAGGAAAAAAAATAATATAAGCTTTTCTAGGGCAATGCAAAATCTTCTGATTATTGACAATACACATCAAAGTATGTTGAGAATAACAAAAGTACGAAGACCTAGATGCAAAGTGTTTGTCTTAGTATACTTTCCTTTTATTCTTTAAATCGACTGAAAATTGATAAATGTGTAGTAATTCATAGAAAAATCTAAAACTTACAAAACAAATTTTGTTCAGCTCAACATATATAGATTCATGCAGTAAATAAAAAATATCACAAATTTTAGTATATTTTTTTTGCTGGAGATGTTTGCCTATGCTTTTTAGTGCAAAATTGAAATTGTAGTTATCTTGCTCCAATTATCATGAAAATTTAATGGTATCCTATTTAATGTGATGCTTGATTTATGGTAAAAGTTTAGCACCATTTCTGTATATCTCACTGATTTACTAATTTACCTAGATTTATGCTTGCTAAATAGTTTACAATCAATTTAAGTATGTAAAAATAAAAAAAGGATGCTTCCACTACCTTTGCACAATGTATTATTATGTCACATGAACACTTCATAAGCCTATATATTCATAATCTACATACATTTAACTGATATGTCATCTCTGCTCCAAAAAGAGTGACGTTTTTTTACTTTTAGAAATCATGGTTGACCGTTCGTCTTATTCAAAAATTTTATAAAAATTATAAAATAAATAAATCATTAGTAAAGTATCTCTAATGATAAAATAGGTCTTAGCAAAATATATAATATTTATGTAAAAATTTTGAATAAGACAAATGATCAAATAAGATGTTTGAAATTCTAAAACGACACTCTTTTTGGAACGGAGGGAGTATTTCATAGGAATCCTATTAAATAAAAAAATAAAGCTAACAACAAACTTCTCATGTTTTAATATAATACTAGGGTATATTAAGAGGTAATATTAGAGTAAGATAATGTTTGACTCATTTCTATTTTTATTATTAAATAAATATGCCTCCAAGCTATATATTATTGTAAATATTAACTATCTAATATCATAGATGTCATGGTTATCAATAAAATAAACTATGGACTTTAAATTTTATAAAAAGGATAAACATAAATAGATATGTAACATTATGCCGTCACTTTCTATGGTCATTTGATGTTTTTTTCTCGTTGCACGGACATATTTGCTAGTATATATATTTATCACATTTATAAAGTGTCATTATATCGTCTAGTCCCCTTAATTTAAAGTTCTGGTTCCGTAAGTTTAGCAAAGCTCAAGCTGTGCGCCTCTTGACAATCATCAAGTGCATGCATGCAGCCATACAGCACGATGCGGGCACACGGCGGTGCTGGTGAGAGATAGTATGTATCAATGTATGGGACGTGATGTCGCCCATGTTTAGAACTTTACTAGAATTGGCTACAATCAATTACGGAGTAGAAGACAACGAGACGATTGGATTTCATACATCTCTCTCTCTCTCTCTCTCTCTCTCTCTCTCTCTCTCTCTCCCCGATCGCACTCTATAAATATGTTGCTATCAGCCATCTTATCCTTCACCTCGCCCAAAAGAAATAATAAACCAACCAGATAGCTGGAAGGAGCTCCGAGAAAAAGGCTGTACTCCGGAAGAACCAGGTATATTTGCTAGTGCTTTATAAGAACAAAAAGACTCAGAAAGCTATCTAACGTTGGGTTTGGCGTTTTATGAAAGTTACGAGTCAGTTTTCATGTATTTTGAATGATGAATGCATATAGTTTCATTTGTATTTGCGCCTATTTCTTTTGGCAGGACAAGATCGTGAAGTAAATAATGTCAGGGGCTTTAGATCTTGCTCGGAGCATGGGAGGGTCGATTGACAAGGACCAAGTCAAATCGGCCATTGATCAGTAATTCACTCTTTTCATTATTACTGCTACTTCCTCCCTTACAAGCTCATCATCAACTGCAAGTTTGTTAGTTAGTTTTCTTTTAAAAAACTATAAGTTTGTTCTAAAATAACAAGAAATTGACGCGACGACGTGGTGTGCCCTACTCGAGCTCGACGCCATGGAGGCCGAACTGCAGGGACAATGGCACAGTAGTGCTCGACTATGGCCTTGTTTAGTTCAAAAAAATTTGCAAAATAGGAATAGTATCACTTTGGTTTGTATTTGACAAATATTATCCAATCATATACTAACTAGACTCAAAAGATTCGTCTTGTCAATTCCGACCAAACTATGCAATTAGTTTTTATTTTTATCTATATTTAATACTTCATGCATGCGTCTAAAGATTTGATGTGATAGAGAATCTAAAAAATTTTGCAAAATTTTTTGGAACTAAACAAGGCCTATGACGTTGTCGAGGCGTTGAGGCCTGCTCAGACCGACGGGATGTCACACTCCATGGTCACCGGCGAACACCTAGACATGAAGAGATCGAGAGCTCACGAGATCGGCAACAGCAAAGGGCAGGTTGCCCTTTTCTTGCTGGTTCTTGTTTTCAGAATTGGAACAGTTCGTGTTCTTACAGCCTAAGAGCATCTCCAAGAGTCTTTCTAAATCACACTTTCTAAATCATCATTTGAAGAGCCATTTGTATAAAAATCACTTTCTATATTTTTTTTACTTTCCAATAGTTTTGCTAAATCTCATGCGCACTCTAGAGAGTTATTCTCGTCTTTTCTATATTTGGCTAGCGAAAAAATCGGAATAGACAATGACTATATTTGAATGAGCATTTAGAGAAGCTGTTGGAGGGGTAGCTCTTTGAGATGCTCTAAGCTTGTTACATAGCCAGTGGGTCCCACCCGTCATAGTCTTAGCGATACATAAATAGAATAACATGTCTTTCTCTTATGAAGGCGTACTCCTGAGGTCTGCGTGTTTCTCACTCAGTAGCTGCGTCGGGAATGACACGGGGGTGTGGCGCAGTCCAGCAACGACGGGGAGCAGTCGTGCATGGTGCACCTTCTTGTCTTGACAAAAAATGTAGCCTGGGCCAGCCTGATGTGATGTGGCATGCCCCTTGCACCCCTCCCGAAATTTCGGCCTTGTTTAGTTCCGAAAACTAACTGTAGCACTTTCGTTTATTTGTGGTAAATATTATCCAATCATATACTAACTAAGATCAAAGATTTGTCTCGCGAATTACAGTCAAACTGTGTGATTAGTTTTTATTTTCGTCTATATTTAATGCTTCATGCATGTGCCGCAAGATTCAATGTGACAGGGAATCTTGAAATTTTTTTGAATTTCGGGGTGAACTAAACAAGGCCTTCAATATTTGACATCTACCTCACAAAATTTGATATTCAATTCGTTGCTTTAATTCAATGGATTTCAACCATTTTCTCTCCTTTTCTTTTTTCTTTGTAATGTTTTCACCTCTGCGTAGCCACTTGAGGGGACCGAAGTACCTCTACCTAAAACACAGAGATCGGTTTCCTTCTGTTTCTTTCTGTTTCGACTCATTAGACAAGAGATCGTGAGCGAGCGAGACGAAAGCACAACCACCCATCTGCCCTACGGGTAACCCTAGGCATAATTGACTAAAGACTATACCGAACTAAGTGAGATCAGATCAAAGTTTTCGACCACTAGTTCTGTCTCGAGTTCTGACTATCCGAATTTTTATAGTTAGTTTGGTTATATGCTTCAGGTAATCGAACTGACTGAACTAGCCGAATATTTTGAGTTTATTGACATAATGTGTACTACTTACCTACTTCTCCCCTCCGTCCGCATAATCAAGCCGGTGATGGACATGGCGGGCAGCTCTACCTCTACTTCTTTCAGCAGCTGCACGGAAGTTGTTCGACGAATTGCCAGAGCCAACTGAGCATCACCTTTCACCTGAGGTGCTCCCGTCCTGGCAAATCCTGGCCATTTCCTCGGCCGAAGCTAGCCGCGGCTAGGCATTGGCAACGTTTTAGCCTAATCTGCACTGTTACTCAATACTCTAAACCAATTTTTAGGGGAGAGGGTACCATCATATTTGCCCTGCGCTATCCTCCAACTCTCGACCAACCAGCTGCCCCGGCGAGCGTTACCTTCTCTCTCTCTCTCTCTCTCTCTCAATGCTATTTGATCAAATCAGTATCATTTCAATTTTATTGAACAGTCAAAACATCATAAATTTGATCAAAATTATAAAAAAATTATAAAGATTTATGACATCAAATAGATAAACTATAAAAATATAATTGATAAAGAATCCAATCATACTTATTTATTATGATAATAATAATAATTATTCTATTATATAAATTTGGTTAAACTTAAGATGATTTAAGTCTCAATTAGAATGACTTGTAATTTAGGATGAAAGAGTACAATTTATTTTGTTATAAAATTTTAAAGCACTTCAGTCGTCCTCCTACCTTACACATCACTTTTTGAAACATCTACCTTACACATTATCATCAAGTGTTAATTTCTCATTCTCATCAGGTACTTGAAGTACCACGACCTACACGGAGGTGAACAAGAATCGAGGAAATCAAATTACACTGATTTGGTAGTCTTTAGTATCCATTCAACACTTAATTATTACTCCCACCGTTTATAAATATCAGATGTCTATGATAGGCTAATTAGTTCATTTTTCAAATAACTGTCATATCTAAAATCGCATATGCATAATTCCTACTGTGCGAATCAGGTGAATAAGTACTATGATCTTGCCACTGGCTTCTACGAATATGGATGGGGCGACTCATTCCATTTTGCTGGCAGGTCAGCTACATATACATACCTTGCTCAAGTTATTACTATCTATCGACTATAACTTTGTTTTGAGAACACGCCCGTCGACGTGTGTTTCATTAGGAGGTAGAGTCGCTCTAGATCACAGTTTTGGTAAATTTACAGCTTTAGTCCCATGCTTGTATTTCAGATATCCAGGTGAGACTTTCCGTGAAGCCATCAAGCGGCATGAGCATTTTATTGCACTACAATTGGGGCTCAAGAAGGGGATGAAGGTTAGTGGAGAAGCGTAATCCTTTTGCTAATTAACTATACTCATTTAAAAACTACAGAGGATAAAGCACTACATTTGCTTTTTCTCTCTGATACCACCAATATACTGCCTCAATTAATCCAAAACACATGTAGTTATTAACTAGTCTACAAACAGTTTATCAACCCTTAAATTTTCTGCTTAGCCTTCTGCATATCATCCATGACAAACTACTGAAACTTTTGTTGCAGGTTCTGGATGTGGGATGTGGAATTGGGGGACCTTTAATAGAAATTGCCAGATTCAGGCAATGATCCACAATAAAGTTTCATTGTCCATTCAATCAATAAATTCCAACGTGATAATCATGAAGAGTACATATGTGAATTTTTAATTCTGTTTATTGCAGCTCAGCAATGATAACTGGATTGAACTACAACGACTACCAGATCTCAAGGGGCAAGGTTTTTATTTTACCTTTCCTTTTTGGAATAAAAAAACCTTTATAGCAATATATATGGATATGCAACATTTAATTTTTGATTGCAGGAGCTCGTTTTTTCGGCTGGCTTGAATGAGCAATGCTCCTTCTTGAAGGTATATTGGTGTTCATAGTTTTCTTCAGTATATTCCTTAGTTCCGGTTAGTGGAGAAGAAACAGTACGTTCTCTTGGTAATTGCAGGGGGATTTCATGAACATGCCAATAGCTGATAACACCTTTGATGCGGCCTATGCAATACAGGCTACATGTCACGCACCGGATGCAGTACGTCTCGCATCATACTTAGCCTCTATCCAAGTCAAAGTTAATATTTCATAGGAATACTGCAGATTCAGTGTTGTTTAAGTTTTTCATCCCCTGGTTATATATGACAGCAAGGCGTCTACAGTGAGATCTACCGTGTGCTGAAACCTGGGCAGTATTTTGCACTTGATGAATGGTGCTTGACCGACCGATTTGATCCAAACAACGGTAAGCATCTGGCCATCAAGGCTGAGATTGAGCTCGGCGATGGCCTGCCTGACATCCGCACCACTCGCCAGTGTGTGCAAGCTATGAAAGATGCAGGATTTGAGGTGCCACACTCGTATATTATATTAACCAATGAAATGATATATCTTGTTACCCACAAATATTATATTCATGAGAACTGGAATGATTTTGTTCTTCTGTTTTATTAAAAGGTCATTTGTGCAAAGGATCTTGCTCAAGATTTTCCTTGCCCGTGGTACCAGATGATGGATCCCAACAATTTTTCATGGACTAGCTTCCAATGCACACGACCAGGACGGATCATCACCCGTGCAATTGTAAGACTAAATATTGCCCTTTAAGATAAGTTCCTATTTAGTCATGTGATCTATCGTTTTCTGGACTCGAGACGTTTTACTCTGTGAGTTAATTATCTTTTTTTTTCTTATTAATTAGGTCAATGCATTGGAGTTCCTCCGTATTGCCCCAGCAGGCAGCGCGGGAATCTACAGCTTCCTGACGAGTGCCTCTGATGGCCTTCTAAAGGGTGGCCGGTAAGTTATCATTTCACCATTTTTAGAGAAGGGCAAGCCAACTTTTATCTTTTATCGACAGCCAGTTATAAGAAACTAGGTGAATTCCTCGTGCTTTCCTGCAGGATTTTTTTAAAAATAAATCATTATATTTTTTTAATTAATATGGAGACTTATCGGAAATTATGTGGAAACCTTGCATAAAGAGATAAAATATTTAGTGGATCACTTTGCACGAAGAGAGAAATTATTTAGTGAGGTTTAGCTTTGTAAGAGTATATGATTCTTAGAATTATATCTGGATAAGTGAAGAAACCAAATTAATCCAAATTCGATGAAACTAATTAACAACCTCACATGTTCAGAGAAGGAATCTTCACAGCGACCTTCTTCGTCCTGGCCCGCAAGCCTCTTAATAAGGAGACTGAAATAGTGAACGACGGCAATCTTTGAGTTGCAGTAAGTCCTTTCACCTTTTTTTTAAAGAGAAACATAGATCTGGCTATCTAGAGCCAGTCACAACAAATACTTGTAACCATATTTGCAAAAGTAAACAACCGAATCCCAGTTTTATGAAACTAACAGATGCTGGTGCTGAATGATCTCAGGGAAGGGATCTTCAGCCCCGCCTTTTTCGTCCTGGGCCGCAAGCCTCTCAAGGAGACTGAAATAGTGAAGTGGCAATCTTTGAGTTGCAACATGCCAACATAAGTATGGGGTTGTGTTTAAGAGCTATGAATAGTGGCCAACTTGTTCTGTACTGAGGTGTGGTTAATCTTATGGCTCTTGCACTGTGTGCTGGGTCGTTGGTCATCTTCCCGCACTAGCTTTGTGTCCTGTACTAATTCCTGATGAATTATCTGAATAAAATGCACTTTGCGAGTTGCGTTACGACTTTGCTCGGACCATTGTACTTCCTCTGCCTGGATCTGGATTTGGCATATGAGAATAGCATTAACGTATTTGTCATCAAGGTAATGTTATGTCATTGTAATTCTATTGGGTTTTCGGTCGTTGGCGCATACTTAGACAAACTAGTTGCTATATAGAGGCCGGTGTATCTAAAAAATATAGAGGCCGGTGTACATCCGAGACTTGCTGCAAGCGTGGCAGTTTAAACACAAGTACTTGTTAGATTCAACACAAATATGAATTTATGACCGCAGACATTGCAAGTCAAACACTGCTGGCTGGCAAGGCTCCAACTCAGTGGAGCTGCCCCCATCGATGGTGACCTTGCCATTGCCTGGTGGCTGTGTCGAAGCTCTTACCAAAAGCACTTAGGAGAAGCTTCGATTCGTTCTTCTTTCCTGATGAGTTGGTCTTTACGAAAGGAGCGCAATGCTCGGACTTTTAGGGGAATTTCGACGCCGACCCCTCAGCTGGCGATGCTGATCAAGGACAAGGCGGTTGCTTGGTGCAGCGCAAGGTTCAGACACCTTGCTAGGCTGTTGGTAAGTTTCTGATTACCAGGCGGCCAGGGACTCCAGCTTCGGTGCTTCGGTCTTTTTCCAGGTGTCTTTGTGAGCAACTTTCGTTGTTGTTGCTGTTCCGGTGGTTTCACTTCGCTCGGTTGCAGTAACCGCGGTTGCTGTCCCCCACCACTCCTTGGCTGGGGTGTTTGAGTTTGTTTGGTTTTTTTGGTCTGTGGGTGTTTGTGTTGGTTCCTTGTTTTTTTGCAAACTCTCTTCTGCTTAATGAAATACGCGTCTTTGGTGTGTTCGCAAAAAAAAAAAAAACTGAGAAAAGCACAACATCTCAACAATATAATCCACATATGTCCTGCCTCAATTGGTGTTGCTGCGGTCGCTCGGTTCTTCGCAGTAAATATTTCGTCATTGTTGCTCTTTTGTCGGATGCTTCTGAGTGCGGGATGGCCCACTTGTGGACACTTTGTCACTTTTGTCGTCTGTGACGGATGCTTCATCGCCATGTGCTTTTATAGTGGATACTTTGCCGCTACTGTCTTCGCCGCCGTAATCTCGCCTCTTCTTGGCGATGCTTTGTCGCCACGGCTTCATCTCCTATGTTGGCGGCCTTTGCATTGTTGTATTTTTTTGCATGTCAAGTTGGTTGGTTTTGGGAGAGCCCTCTCCTCTAGTTACCGTCTTTCTTGCTTGTTTGTTGTTTTGGGTGCTTGGTGATGCGGGGGGGGGGGGGGGGGGGGGTCTTGGTAATGTAGGGAGTACCGAGACACATGTTGCTGTAAACAAACATCTTCTTCTACTTAATGAAATACGAGGTTGTGAAAAAAAAACAATTTTATTCTACTTGCCTTCTTTGTTCTCTCACTATTTCGTTGGCGGAACTAGGGGTGGCCAGCAGACGCCATGGCCACCCCCAACATAGTTAAAGTTTCAATACCCTATAAATATTTCAATTGCAAAGCACAAAAAATATTATTTCACGATTTTTTATTATAATATTATGATTTTTTATATGAACACTAAGGCCTTGTTTAGTTTCCAAAAATTTTCAAGATTTCCCGTCACATCGAATCTTTATACACATGCATGAAGCATTAAATGTAGATGAAAATAAAAACTAATTGCATAGTTTGTCTGTAATTTGCGAGACGAATCTTTTGAGCCTAGTTACTCCATAATTAGATAATAATTGTCACAAACAAACGAAAGTGCTACAGTAGCTAAAACCAAAAATTTTCGCGAACTGAACAAGGCCTAAATACATATGTAAAGTCATTGAAACAACCATTGAAATATACACATAATATATATATCTATCATATATATATATGGTGTCATTATATCATCGGGCCTCCCTTAATTAAAAGTCCTGGCTCCACTGCACTGTTTAGCAAAGCTCAAACTCTGCGCCTCTTGACCATCATCAAGTGCATACAGGACGATGCGGGCGCGGCGTCTCTTTCGATCGTCTAATTGTGTGCCGATAACATATTAATATGGTCATAAAGGTGCTGGTGGGAGGTATGTATGGGTCGTGATGTACTAGTCCATGTTAACTTATTACTAGAATTGTCCACAATGAATTAGAAGACAACGAGACAGTTGGATTTCATAATCATACATCTCTCTCCCTCTCCGTGTCTAGCTCGCACTCTATAAATGTGCTGCTATCAGCAATCTTATCTTTCACCTCGCCCAGAAGAAATAAACCAACTGGATAGTTGGAAGGAGCTCCGAGAAATAGGCTACTCCGGAAGAACCAGGTATACTTGCTAGTGCATTCCTAGAATAAAAAGACTCAGAAGGCTATCTAACGTTGGGTTTCGGCGTTTTGTGAAAGTTACGAGTCAGTTTTCATGTATTTTGAATGATGAATGCATATAGTTTCATTCGTATTTAACTATATAGTTATTACTGCACCTATTTATTTTGGCAGGACAAGATCGTGAAGTAAATAATGTCAGGGGCTTTAGATCTTGCTCGGAGCACGGGAGGGTCGATTGACAAGGACCAAGTCAAATCGGCCGTTGATCAGTAATTCATTCTTTTCATTATTATTATAGTACTAGTTCTTCCCTCAGTCCCTTTTATACCTACACAAGCCCATCATCAACTGCAAGTTTGTTAGTTTGTTCTAAAATAACAAGAAATCGGCGGGACGACGTGGTGCGCCCCTGCTCGAGCTCGATGCCATGGAGGCCGGCCGGAGGAGTGCGGGGACAATGGCACGGTAGTGATGTTGTGGAGGCGTTGAGGCCTGCCTGCTCAGACCGATGGGGTGCAGTGTCGCAATCCGTGGCCGCTGGCGAACGCCGAGACGTGAGGAGATCGAGAGTAAAAGCAGAGGGCAGGTTGCCCTTTTCTTGCTGGTTCTTGTTTCCTGAATTGAAATAGTTCGCGTTCTTACAGCCTCAGCTTATTACATAGCCAGTGGGTCCCACCTGTCATACTATTAGCGATACATAAATAGATTACCATGTCTTTATCTTATGAAGGCGTACTCACTTGCTGCGTCCGGTGCGACACAGGGGTGCGGCACAGTCGAGCATCGACAGGAGCACGGTGCACCTTCAAAAATCCCCCTCTTCCCTCCAAAAATTTTAATATTTGATATCCAGTTTATCTGCCTCACAAGATTTGACATTCAATTAGTTGCTTAGAATCAAGAGATTTCAGCCATTTTCTCTCATTTTCTTTTTTCCTTCTGTTTCTGTCTCGACTCATCAGACGAGAGCATGTCTCATGAGCGAGCGAGACGGACGCACGGCCGATCAGACGAGAGCATGTCTCATGAGCGAGCGAGACAGACGCACGGCCGATCCATCACTCATCCACCCTACGGGTAACCCTAGGCATAATTGACTTGACTGAAGACCGAACCAAACTAACCGAGACTGAGATCGAAGTTTTTCAGTCACTAGTTCGGTCCCGAGTCCTAACTACCCAAATATTTTCTGGTTAGTTTGGTTATATGCCTTAGGTAACCAACTGAATATTTTGATTTTGTTGACATAATGTGTACTTTAAACTATTATTAGAGCAACTCCAGTAGTAGCCCCCAAAACTAGGCCTCTACTTTTAATTTAGGTGCTCTCCCTACGTTTTGGGGTTCAATATTTTTGCTTCAACTCCAACAGTAGCACCTAAATTTGGGCCCCCAAACCTATTCCAGAGAGAATGACACAAGGGAACCACTCGTCAGTGTCTTTTTCTTCTTCCTCTTTCTTCTTCCTTTGGACATGGACACAATTAGAGCATCGAGCCAGTTACCGTAGGGTGTCATGCACATACAAGGGTAGAGAGAGAAGGAGCATGCGCTGGGGCTAGGACACGCGATAGAGGATGGGGGCTGCCCTGTTGGCCGGCCAACAGGAATGGGGTCCGTGGGAGAAATATGGGTGCCCAGCCAAATATGGGGTCTAGAGTAGGGGCCCTGCTGGAGTAATATTTTTAGCCTGGGCACCCATATTTAGCTATTGGTGCTTGAGTAGGGGCTCTGCTGGAGTTGCTCTTAGTGATATAATATTTATTCTAGTGTGTTTACATTAACCATCGCTCTTATCACTTTGTTTCATCTATATGTTGTATTATTATGCCTCGAAATATAAAAAAATATTACTAAAATTTGCTACAAATTATACTATTTATTACCTGTTTTATATAGTCTGATTAGTTCAGTCATGACCAAGAACCAACCGAACTAACCGAGACTAAACTTGTTTAGTCCTGAGTTTTGAAACTAATTGACTGGTCTTCACTTTGAGAAGACCAAACTTTCGTAATGAAGAACCGATCGGTTCGTTTCGGTCAGACTGGTCGCTGCCCAAGAGCCCCTTTGCCCGTCCTCCGTCCTTCCTCCACCCCCCCTCGGACCATCCTTTGGCTCAGTAGTAGCCAGGATCCAGCGCCTCAGCCCTGCAATTGGTTCGGCGTGGCTATCGTCGCCTACGGCGAGTCTCACTTCGGCATGCACGGTGTCGCGCTGCAGCCTCGCTGCCATTGCCTTCAAGGCCACGTGGTTCATGCTCATCCGGATCCTCCTCACATCGCTCAACCCTATGACCTCGCTGTACTACGTATCTACGTCGCGCCGTGCTGCTCCTACTTCCTCCCCTTGCCCTGGGCCTTCATCGAGCTATTCGCCTGATGAGTCGAGATGGAAACATCAGAAGGAAATTGTGTTTTAGTCTAGGGTAGTTTGGTCCATTTAGGTGGCTGGGAGAGTTGAAAACATCATAGAAAAAGAAAAATAAGAGAAAATAGTTGAAATCTCTTGGAAGCAATTCAACCTGCATGAAAATAAACCTTTGTTCGCTTGGAAGCAATTCAACCCTTTGTCAAATTTTTAAAGGGAGAGGAATTAAATGTCAAATCTTGTAAGACAGACGAATTGAATGTCAAATGTTGAAATTTATCCACTTCTCCCCTCCGTGCGCATAATCGAGCCGGCGATGGACATGGCGTGGTAGACCCTCTACCTCTACTTCTTTCCGCAGCTGCACGGAAGTTGTTCGATGAATTGCCAGAACCAACTGAGCATCACCTGAGGTGCTCCCGGTACTGGCAAATCCTGGCCATTTCCTCGGTCGAAGCTAGCCGCGTCTAGGCATTGGCAACGTTTTAGCCTAATCTGCACTGTTACTCAATACTCTACAACAATATTTAGGGGAGAGGGTAGCAGCACCTTTGCACTGCGCTATCCTCCGACCCTCGACCCACCAGCTGCGCCTCCAGTGAGCGTTACTCCTTCGTCCTATAATAGCCCCTGGTGAGCGTTATCCGTCCTATAACATATATAATAGAATACATGCAGGTTAAACTTTCCTAACTTTAACTAGATTTATATCTCTAAATAAATTTATTATAAAAATATATTTAACGATCTAAATATTCTAAATATCAATATTCATTTTATATATAATTGACTAAAGTTAAAAAATGTTAACTTCTCGAGAAATGAGAACGGCTTCTATTTTGGGATGGAGGGAGTACCCCTCTCTCTCTCTCTAAATGTTATTCTCATTTTTTTGGTGAGAGCCATGACTGTGACATACTACTTCCTCCATTCCAAATTATGTGTCATTTCAATTTTATTGAAGAGTCAAAGCATCTTAATTTTGACCAAAGTTATAAAGAGAATCACAAAGATTTATGAAATCAAATAAGTAATACTATGAAAATATAATTGATGAAGAATCCAATGATACTTATTTGATTTTATAAATGTTACTATTTCATTATATAGATTTAGTTAAACTTGAGATAATTTGACTCTCCAAAAAAGTAAGAATGACTTGTAATTTGGGATGAAGAGAGTACACTTTATTTTGTTATAAAATTTAGCACTTCAGCCGTCCTCCTACCTTACACATTTTTTTTTTGAAACATCTACCTTACACATTATGATCAAGTGTTAATTTCTCTTTCTCATCAGGTACTTAAAGTACCACGACCTACACGGAGGTGAACAAGAATCAAGGAAATTAAATTACACTGATTTGGTAGTCTTCAGTATCCATTCAACACTTACTTAATTATTGCTCCCTTTGTTTATAAATATCAGATGTTTAGGATAGGCTAATTAATTCATTTTCCAATTAACTGTCATATATCTAAAATCACATGCACAATTCCTATTGTGTGAATCAGGTAAATAAGTACTATGATCTTGTCACTGGGTTCTACGAATATGGATGGGGCGACTCATTCCATTTTGCTGGCAGGTCAGCTACATATACATACCAGCTCAAGTTATTACTATATATCGACAATAACTTTTTTCCGAGAACACGTCCGTCGATGTGTATTTCATTAATTAGTGATCTGTTGACAATAACAGCATCCGTTGTATCTCAGTTGAGATGTCGTGTCGATTAGATCATAGTTTTGGTAAATTTACAGCTTCAGTCCCATGCTTGTATTTCAGATATCCGGGTGAGACTTCCCGTGAAGCCATTAAGCGGCATGAGCATTTTATTGCACTACAATTGGGGCTCAAGAAGGGGATGAAGGTTAGTTGAGAAGCATAATCCTTTTGCTAATTAACTATAGAGGGTATTCTCATTTTAAAAACTACAGAGGATGTTAAAAAAAAAACTAAAACATATGTATATATTGCAAGTAAACTCTATGGCACAATTGCTTTTCCCTTTGATACCACCAATATACGGCCTCAATTAATCCAAAATACATGTAGTTATTAACGAGTCTACAAACAGTGTATCAACCCTTAATTTTTCTGCTTAGCCTTCTGCATATCATCCATGACAAACTACTAAAACTTTTATTGCAGGTTCTGGATGTGGGATGTGGAATTGGGGGACCTTTAATAGAAATTGCCAGATTCAGGCAATGATCCACAATAAAGTTTCATTACCCATTCAATCAGTAAATTCCAACGTGATAATCATGAAGAGTATATATGTGAATTTTTAATTCTGTTTATTGCAGCTCAGCAATGATAACTGGATTGAACTACAATGACTACCAGATCTCAAGGGGAAAGGTTTCTATTTTACGATTTTCCTTTTTGGAATAAAGAAAACTTTATAGCAATATGGATATGCAACATTTAATTTTTGGTTGCAGGAGCTCGTCTTTTCGGCTGGCTTGAGTGAGCAATGCTCCTTCTTGAAGGTATATTGGCGTTCATAGTTTTCTTCACTATATTCCTTATTAGTTCCGGTTAGTGGAGAAGAAACAGTAGATACGTTGTGTCTTATCTTCTCTTGGTAATTGCAGGGGGACTTCATGAACATGC
Organism: Sorghum bicolor; assembly: GCF_000003195.3. Taxonomy (NCBI): domain Eukaryota; kingdom Viridiplantae; phylum Streptophyta; class Magnoliopsida; order Poales; family Poaceae; genus Sorghum; species Sorghum bicolor. Next base: position 3,438,977 of record NC_012870.2, read on the forward strand.
CGATAGCTGATAACACCTTTGATGCGGCCTTTGCAATAGATGCTACGTGTCACGCACCAGATGCAGTATGTCTCACGTCGTACTTCTATCCAAGTCAAAGTTAAGGTTTCATTATATTTATATAGGAATACCGCAGATTCAGTGTTGTTTAAGTTTTTCATCCCTGGTTATATATCACACAGCAAGGCGTCTACAGTGAGATCTACCGTGTGCTGAAACCTGGACAGTATTTTGCACTTAATGAATGGTGCTTGACCGACCGATTTGATCCAAACAACGCTAAGCATCTGGCCATCAAGGCTGAGATTGAGCTCGGCGATGGCCTGCCACCACTCGCCAGTGTGTCCAAGCTATGAAAGATGCAGGATTTGAGGTGCCACACTCGTATATTATATATATTAACCAATGAAATGATATATCTTGCTACCCACAAATATTATATTCATGGGAACTGCCAGTTACTGGAATGATTTTTGTTCTTCTGTATTATTAAAAGGTCATTTGTGCAAAGGATCTTGCTCAAGATTTTCCTTGCCCGTGGTACCAGACGATAGATCCCAACAATTTTTCATGGACTAGCTTCCAATGCACACGACCAGGACGGATCATCACCCGTGCAATTGTAAGACTAAATATTGCCCTTTAAGATAATTTCCTATTTAGTCATGTGATCTATCGTTTTTTGGACTCGAGACGTTTTACTCTGTGAGTTAATTATCTTTTTTTTTCTTATTAGGTCAATGCATTGGAGTTCCTCCGTATTGCCCCAGCAGGCAGCGCGGGAATCTACAGCTTCTTGACGAGTGCCTCTGATGGCCTTCTAAAGGGTGGCCGGTAAAGTCCTGATTTCACCCAAAAAAAAAAGAGAAAGGCAACCCAACTTTTATTTTTTTATCGACAGCCGATTATAAGAAATTCTTCTAGTGGTATCTGCATAAGTGAACAAACCAAATTAATCCAAATTTGATGCAACTAACAACCCCACATGACCTCAGGGAAGGAATCTTCACAGCCAGCTTCTTCGTCCTGGGCCGCAAGCCTCTCAAGGAAACTGGATTAGCGAACGACGGCAATCTTTGAGCTGCAATATAACTATGGGGTTGTACTTATAAGTACTAGGATGAGTGACCTCCTGAAAAGTCCTCGTATTGCATACTCCAGTTCCATCAAAAAGAAAAAGAGCTAGCTATGAACCTTGGCCAACTTGTGCTGTACTGATGTGTTGTTAATGGTTTGTCTTATGGCTCTTGCACTGTGTGCTGTGTCATCTTCCCGCGCTAGCTTGTAGCTTGTGTGCTGTACTGCTATGAACTATCAGCGCGTTTGGTTGGCGCCTTTGCTTGCCGAGCCGAGGCTCTATCAGGTTGTGGGTTGCCACAGATTTGGTGATCTCTGGCGCAAAAATGAACTAGCGTGCAGTTGGGAGGCTGCGGCGTGCCACAAGTGCGGGATCAATCCAAACAAGTGCGGAAGTTGCGGCATGGAAGTTGTGGCGTGGTCTTGGACGCCAACCAAACGCGCCCGATGAGCGGCGGCTCGGGGCGAGCCCTAGTCGGCTGCCGCTGCCACCCTCCACCCCTTCTTCGTGACGCCGCGGCTGGAGTGCGCCACCAGGAAGCCCGGGCGGCAAACGAGGATGGTGGTGGCGAGGCCTCACCTTAGCAACGCCCTACCTCTAGCGTGAAGCCGGTGAACGGCGATGGTGCTCACCGGCATGAGATGACAGATCTCGCTCCAACTCATTCGGGTCTGACCCAAAAGTTTAAAATAGCGGGCTATTAAAAATAACGGTAATTTTTTCGGTAGCTATAGTGATAGCGTTTTTATAAAAATATATGAAAAACGTGAGTAATTGATAAAAACGATATGGTAAATATGAATTTCGATGAATAAAAATATATTTTTCATAAGTCTATGTAACATTACTAAATATCAATATGACATTATAACATGGTTCATAAAAACTTAATTGTCCAAAATACCAAATTAGTTGTAAATAATAAATTATAATCTAGTCTAAGATAGAGTTTTGAGAGTCATACTGAGAAGATTTGTTGTAGCGGCGCTATAATGCGTAATAACGGAGAAAATTATCATAGCAAATGCAACTTAGCGGCGCTGTAGCGCGAAATAATGGTGAAAGTTGTGATAGCGGAAAAAATACAAATAGCTTAGCGGCAAGCCTGTCCAGCAGCTATGGCGCCACTATTTTTCTTTGGTCTAACCCCCCGTGGATAGATCTAGCATTATCGACACGGGCGATGAGGGCGGCGTCAATAGGCCGCAACCAGTTGGGGCGGGCATCCATGGTGTCTCTCCCCTTCCCCCACTCTCCCTTGCAGGCCTCATCGTGCACCGCACGCTCGCTTGTCGTAGTGCTGGCATCCATTATCTAAAAATGTACGGGAGCATCGGCAGGGCGGTCCTGTGGCACGCCCCCCCCCTCCCCCCCACACGCTGGTCGTAGGCATGGTCGGGGCCACGAGCGGCTGCTTCAAAAGGGGCGTGAAGTTTGTGAAGTTAAAGACGACAATTGCTCTGAATCACTAGGCAACGGCTCTGGCTCTCACCCGACTGGATCCGGCCGGACCGAGCATCACCTGCTTGGATCCGATCGAGGAGCTCCCTGTATGGGCAGCGGCGAGCGATGGAGGCGGGTCATCTTCCGATATGAGGTTATGCTCAGCGTGGCGCAGTGTAGGCCGCGGACAACACAATGGTTCTAGCGGCTGCGCTAGACAAAGTCAGTGGCGTTAGCTGCAGCAGGATGGCTCATATGGTTGCTTATCCGGTGCGGGTGGGCCATGGGAGCACAGCTTGGCTATGGGCTTGCCAGTGGTGGGGCTGCACGACCATGGGCATCCCCTTCACCGGACCTAGTGATCTCATGCCAGATCCGGTGGAGTTGCTAGTGTGTCCACAATGTTCTTCTATGGGCGTGCACACGGTGCACATAGTTTGGCTGCGGGTGTGTTGGCGGTAGGGTTGCGTGACCATAGACGCACCATGTCCCCCTATGCCGGTCTCTCTTGCTGATCACTTACGCCTCTTGACAAGGAGGACAGAGCATCGTTTGGCGTGCCGGTGACCGCGTTGGTGGTGACAGTGTGTTGGCAGCGTTGGGGTGTCAGCTCTAGAGCGGCAACATTGACGAAGGTTCCGAGCGAAAGCTCTATTCAATTCTAGGCTGGTTGAGCGATGAGGAATATCCTTCTTGAAGGCGTTGGTGTAGGACTTTCGGCTACTTCCTTTTCTAGGTCAGCCCGACCGATGCAGTTCTCTTTGCCACAAGACTCAGACGAAAGTCTTGCTAAGCCCTTGCATGGCCGACACATTCACCTCCGTAGAGGTATCGTCGAAGGAAGTTTTGTACCTTGGTGTTTAGTCTTTTCACTTTTTCATTGTAATTAGTGGTTGTGCCACCTCTTGCCCTTTTGTCCAAATATTCTTGTTGTTGCTGTCCTTCTCTCTTGTGATTGTTTTCGAGGGACTACAATCTTGTCCTTGTGCTGATTTTAGCTCTATTTTCCAAAATTAACTGGATAAAGTGTTTTTCCTTGTTTTTTCCAAAAAAAAATGAGGCTGTTAATTTCATATCAATATGTATTCATGTGGGGATTATCTTCCGGTGACCGTTAAAAAAAATGCACTTCACGCGTTGTATTAATGGCACAATTTCTTGGCAACTAACATAGTTTGACCGGACCAATGTACTGCCTGGATGTGTCATATGAGAATAACATCAATGGAGTTGTCATCAAGGTAACGTTATGTCAATTGTAATTCTAATTTTTCCCAAATTTTTTTTTTTTGCAATTCTATTGGTCCCTCACCGTTAGCATCCTGGTTGCGTGCGTGTACCCTGGAGGCTGCCGGCATGCTGCATCCCCGGCGCCGACCACCGCCACCCCAGGTCCTGCCGAGGATTGTTGCTTTGTTGGCTTGCGCAGGATTGTTGGTCTGTTGGGCTCGGCCTACGGGCCTGCTGCGGTGATTCAATGGAACTACGGGTAGTTCAGGTACCGGCAGGTATTATTCGAAAATCACTATTCAAATTTTAGGTTTTTTTAGAAAAAAAAAGACTCCAAATTTTAGGTCAGATACTGCAGATTGGGACAGTTTTTTTTCTTGAATACGCAAAAGATTTGTGCATCTTTGTATTAAGTAGATAGAACTTTTTACAAGAGCGCCGTAGCGCTGGGCGGTGGAAGGCTTAGTAGGTATTACAAGAGTCCAATCCTCCCCACACTAATCTCATAACCTACTACTTCCGTATGAGTATATATTTCCATCTGGCCCGCGGCCCGTTAGCACGGCCCACGGCCCGTGAATTTGGCCCGGCACGGGCACGGCCCGGCACGGTGCCTGACGGGCCTCGGGCGGCACGGCACGGGGGGCAGGCCGTGCCATGGGCCGCCACCCCAGCACGCGGCCCGGCACGGGCACGGTCCGGTTAAACGATGCGGCACGACGGCGGCCCGACCCCCGCTTCATATAAAAGCCGGCCCCCACCCCCTCTCGGCCTCTCCAAACCCTAAACGCCCTCACCCGACCCCGCGCCGCAGCTCGCTATCCGTCTCGGGCGGCCTCTCCAAACCCTAAACGCTCTCCGCCTCTCCGTCTCGATCTGCCACCACTCGCCGCTCCGGTGTCCTCACGCCCTCACCGGCTCACCGCCGCTCCTCCACGGCTCCACCTCGAGGCCTGAGCACGCAAACCTTCTCCTCCCTCCTCCTTTCCGGTTTTCCCCTCCTTCCCTCTCCTCCTCCGGTGAACCATGTGAGTTCGTGTTGCATGTTCGTCCCTCTGCCGGCCGCCGGCGCTCGTCGTCGTTTCTAATCGATCTTTCTCGTCGTTTTTCCTCCGGCTCGCTGGCCTCTTTTCTCCGGCACCGGGCTCCGGTAGCACAGGTGAGTGTTGAACCCTAACCCTAGATCTGAATCTGCTCCGACTCCTTCATTCCTTCTTGCTCTTGCTTCGTCTCTCACATGCATGTCGTTCTTGTTTGCAGGTTGGTGCCTGACGCCGCGTCTTCCTCCTCTGGAGTAGACATGGCCAGGCCGCCAAAGCGCCCGTCGAGGGGAGGTGCTGGAGCTGGAGGCCAGGGTCCGAGTCGACCGTCCAGTGGTGCTGGTGCTGGGCTCGCAGCGCGGGGGGTGGATCCGCATCCCCCCCTTGTCGACGGCGAGGACCTAGCGCCGCACCCGGACGAGGTCGAGGATCTGGAAATGGAGCGCGAGGACGACGACGACTTGCGTGAGGACGCTATTGGGTTTTTCGGCATAGATGTCGGTGACGATCCTGTTGGCAATGGCAATCAGCAACCCATCGATCTCGATGGCCACGACAGTGGAGTGTCTGCCTCCACTGACAGTCGTGGTACCTCAGCCACGGGCTCTGGTAAGCGTGTTTCTGCTGTTTGGGAGTGGTTTGATGAGATCAAGGATGGCAAGTTGCGTACCAGTGCCATTTGCAAACTTTGCGGTACGAGGTATTCTGCTAGGTCCACTGGTGGCACTGGGCACTTGATTCGTCACATGAAAAGTTGCATGAAAAAACAAAGTTCTTATCCTGCTCCGACACGTGAAGATCCTAACAAAGTTCAATATTTGCTTGTGCATCAGCGTTGTGCTTGTCATATCTTAAATCTGATTGTTAAAACTGGGATGAAGTTGATTGATCCTTATCTTGAAGCATTTAGAACTGCAATAAGCTTTCTGAATTCCTCTAATCAAAGAATTGCATCTTTCAAAACTATTGTAATTCTAAGGAAGAAAGACCTAGAAAGTTTGGATTGGATATGGAAGTTAGGTGGAATTCCACCTATTTGATGCTTAAACATTTGATTCCATACAAGGAAATCTTTTCTGTGTGGATTACCACTAACTATGGTGCAGGATTGTTAACTAATGATCATTGGTTGGTTGCTGAACACATGATGAAATTCCTGGAATTGTTTTATGAGGCTACTATTGTTCTTTCTGGTGTTTATTATCCAACTGCTCCTCTTGTTTTGCATCACCTACTTGACATTGCTGAGCACTTGAAAAAGGCTGAGGCTGATCCAAATTTTAGAAATATTGCATCACCCATGAAGCTTAAATTTCTGAAATACTGGGAGAATATTCCATTGCTCTATTCATATGCTTTCATTCTTGATCCTAGAGCTAAGTTGAAAGGCTTCTATAATGTGCTTGATTTACTTGCTACAGCTACTGGAATCTCTTATACTGTGTACTATGGTGATGTTAAAGATGAGATGTCCAGGCTGTTTAGCAAGTATGAGAAGAAATTTGGTGGTGCAAGTAGGTCTCAAAGGGTTTCAATGCCCTCTGCTGGTACTGGTAAGAGAAAGCAAGCATGGGGAAGGATCTATGGAGGTCCTGGTGCATCCCCTAGCTTTTTCCCCTTCATGTTCATCTACTCCATCTGCTGCTAGTGAGCTTCAAGCCTACTGGGACACTGACCCTGTTGGCGATTGGGATGATTCTTTTGACCTACTGTTATGGTGGCGTGACCACAAGCTAATCTATCCAATTTTATCTATTATGGCTCGCGATATTATGTCTGTTTCTGTTTCGACTGTTTCTTCGGAGTCCTGTTTCAGCTGTACATCTAGGATATTAGAAGACCGGCGGCGGCGACTTTTACCTGAGCATGTGGAGATGCTCACCTGTATCAAGGACTGGGAGCTAGGAGCAGCAAGACAACAACATCAAGCCGAGGACTTTGACCTGGAGGAGAAGTTCAAGAACTTGTACCTAGATGGAGAAGGTGAAGGCAGCGGCAGTGGAACTGGCACTGGCAGCGGTGGTACCACTGCTGGTACTACAACATCAAGCCGAGGACTTTGACCTGGAGGAGAAGTTCAAGAACTTGTACCTAGATGGAGAAGGTGAAGGCAGCGGCAGTGGAACTGGCACTGGCAGCGGTGGTACCACTGCTGGTACTTGATGGAAAACTGCCCAGGTACCCACTGTCTTTGTCTCAACATTCATCTTTCAATTATGTTGGTAAAGAAGTCTAACATTGATCCTCTTTTGCAGGCACACTTTGGTGTCTTGGTGCAACAAGTTTTTTTGGTGCAAGTGCAAGAAGTCTTTTGGTGCAAGAAATCTGTTGTAATAGGATAGAACTTTTACATTGCCTTGCCATTTGAACATTACCAGTGATGCTGGCTATTGTAATAGGATAGATGAAAACTTTGAACATTTGAGCTGGCTGCACTCTTTTTTCCTTTCTAGGGTTTCTCACAAGGGTGAGTTTTACCTAGAAAGGTTTTTAATGAGGCAGCATTGCACAGAACAGCTCCTTTTGATAATTAATTCATAATTTTTCATAAGTCTTGTGTTTGTTGTGTTTGATAATGAATTTATAATTTTTCATAAGACTTGTCTCTCTGTTCAAACTTGGAAAATTGACTAAGTGTTGAAACTTCAAAAACTAACAATGTGCTAAAAAATTGACTAAGTGTTTAAACCTCGGCGGGCCACGGGCCAGCACGGCCCGGCGAAAAGGGCCGTGCCCAACGGGCGGCACGACACGAAAAAGTGGCCCATGGGCCGTGCCTTGGGCCGGTTCCCAGGCACGGGCACGACAGAGGCACGGCATGGCCGGCACGGCGGCCCGTTAAGGCACGACGCGTGCTCGGGCCGGCACGGCACGCCGTGCCGCCGGGCCGGGCCAGCACGGCCCGTTGGACAACTATACGTATGAGACAACCCAAATTCCAGGCCCCGACCTCTATCCAAAAATCGACGATAAGCTTGATGGTTGACAAAAGTTGGCTGATGGTGGAAGGGGCGCTCTGAAAGCACCGTACGTTTCGCTCTTTCCAGATCTCCCAAGCTACCAGCGCGAATAGGGTGTCGGCTCCTTTTTGCTTGTCCTCTTGCCATCTTTGTCTCCACCGGTCCCACCAAGCTAGCAGAGTCTCACCTCCTACTAGCGATGTGTCGGTCTTAAGGACTCCTAAGATGGTCCACTTGACCTGACGCGAGAACGAATAAGAGGCAACGAGTTCGGATAATAGATAGCGGGCGATGAAGATCATCGTGAACTCGCCTTAGTCCACCCGAAACAAGTCGTAGTCTCCAAGGACGATGTCCTTCGACATCTGGCTCATCACACAGTGTCTGCGAAAGACAAGATCCAAGGAATTGGATTTTGGGGTGTGTTTTCAGCAGGGAATTCTAGAATATGTGCCTTAGTTCTTTTCGTCTACAAAACCTGGTGAACATCTACGAGATGGACACCATGGAGTGGTGGATCAGCAGTAGGAAACGCTTGTCCAAGACTATTCGTCGAGGTTTTAATTCACGGGCGTTGCTGGTCAGTTGGAGCCTTTGGAAAGAGCAAAATGCATGTACTTTCAATAGAGAAACAAGGCATCCAATACACTCCTTTAGACCATCCTTCAAGAAGTGTCCATGTGGATAACTGCGGCTTTCAGGCCTTGGAAGCTGTTGACGCCCTTCGTGTTTAGGGCTGTCGGAGCTAGTCACTTTTCATGCCTTAATTTAATCTCAACTATACTTTTTCTGTGAGCTTGGTGTGATTCGGTAATCTTTGGATTAGCGTGGGTTGTACTTGAACTATCCTTTTCTTCTTAATGAAATACATACCGAGCATATTCTCGAAAAAAAATTGTGAAGGAATTGGCACTGCTTACCCGTGTGATATGATGATGCGCGTGCCACAAAGTACGGTGGGTGCTTACGGGATTGTTAGCGGCGAGGGCTCCGTCGAAGAGGTTGAAGGCCCTGGTCCTGCCGTCCTCGTCTTTCGTCTCGAAGTAGTGCGCCGGGAAGAAGGTCAGCGCGGCGGAGGTACTACTAATCGAGATGTCGCCCAGGAGTGCATCTGTCGACGCCCAGTGCTTCAGCTGATCGAAACCAACACCATAGAGCAGGCAACACGCATGCAACAGGCCTTGTTTAGTTCTCCCTAGTTTACTTTCTATGACATAGAATATTATTTTTTTTACGAAAGACATCGAATATTTTAACACATGCATGAAATACTACATATTGACTAATCTCGTTCTGAGATTTAGTTATCAAAAAAGAAGTGATTCCTTATCGCATTTGAAGTTCGTAGCATTGCTTCTAGAGTCCTAACCACGAGATTTTGACTCCCATAAACTTTTGCCAATCATCTTTTAAGAAGACTCTAATCAATTGACTGTAGCGGCGGATGTGAGTGTGACTGAGGTCGTCGGGTGTTTATGAGGGCAGTTTTCAGTCTTTATTAGAACGGCATTTCAGTAAAATTGCACTTTTTGCATGAAACGAAGAGGAGAGAGAAGGAAGTAGTTTCACCATGGTGAAACCCTCCGGGCTTTGTTTTCCATGCGGTGAAACGGGATGAAATCCCTACCGAGGTCCAAATCGTTTCACCATCTTGTATGTGATCCAATTATTTTGCAGCAATTAAATGTTTTGCTTAGCCTTGAAAACAACAAAGTGAAATGCTTCATTGCTGGGGTTATTTCATAGATAGTTTCATTTCAATCTTAATGACGTGTTGGTATGTGAAATCGTATAGTGACACTATCTATTGAGACTAGCCTGTCGGGTGTTAACCTTGAGTTTCAGAAAACCAGAATCCATGATCTCTAGTCTGGTGTGACACGTTTCTACCGACCATCTAGTATTGATGAGTACATGTACCCTCATCGATCAGAAAGTTTTGGGACTACATACATCCGAGGTCGTTCTAAAATTCTAAAACCGAACATTAAATTATTAGTTTTTTTAAAAGACTCTATAGTTTGAAAAAAATAACTATAAAATTTTAGATTAAATCGACCTATAATTTTTTTATGGATCTCGACCTATAAAATTTAGATATAAGAGTTGTCTTCATCCGAAATCATATGAAGAAAGTTATGAATTATTTTTTAATATAGTATTGCCGCTTGTAATCTATTTCTCAAGGGAGCTCTCTTAGAATGCTATCTCTATTAATATCTATTTTGAGACGTACACATGTTAATCGATTAACAAGACAAAAGTCCTAAGATGATCATCTTTGTAAATAGTCAATTGAGGTAGTCTACTTAAGATACCCACCTTTGTAAATGATTAACAAAGATACTTGTTTGAGACCCTCTTGATCATTTGCAAAGGCGACTCTTACAAATACTGATCTCTGTTGATCAAGGGGTCAATCCTCTAAAGTAGTGTCATTAGCAACTTTTATTCTACTCACCTTCTCTGTTCTCTTACTGTTTTAGCAAAGTTCAAACTTTGCGTCTCTTGACCATCATCAAGTGCATATATAATTTTTTTATATCCTGAGGCCAACCCAAAATACTGTTTTATTTTTACAGTGTAAAATGCGCAGACGGTCCGCCCAGGCCTGGACCCAACTTGAATTCCATCCGAAAATATAGGCCCAGCTTATCCAATGAGACTGTAATAATGGACGATACTTTTTCGATCCAAAATAACATTTGTTTTTCAGACCGATCTGAACTTGGTCCGGACCCTAAAATTCTCATGTAATTTGGTACGGATAACAACGACAGTCATGTTTCGAAAAAAAGGGCTCTGATTAATATGGTCGTCAGGTACTGGTTGGAGCCATGGTCGGACGTGATGTAAGCCCAATAGCCAATAGAGATTGGCCCGAAATAACTTAGATTGACTATACAATCAATTAGGCCAGTCTCAGTGAGATTTTATCAGGATGTCATGCACATTTATTATAACGTTATGTCAGCAAAAATGTACTTTTTACATGAAACGAAGAGGTGAGAGAAGGAAGTAGTTTCACCATGGTGAAACTCCACGGCCGTTGTTTCCCACGTGGTGAAACGGGATGAAATCCCCACTGATGACTAAATCGTTTCACCATCTTGCATGTGATCCAATCATTTTGCAGTAATTAAATATTTTGTCCAGCCTAGGAAACGTTAAGGTGAAACTCATGCATTGTGGATGTTGTTTCATTGTTCGTTTTATTGATGCTCTGTCAGTAGATTTGTTTTGGAAATAGTGCATTGAAATGGGTCACTGGCCTTAGAAGACGACGAGACATTTGGATTCATACATCTCTCTCCCTGTCTAGTTCTCACTCTATAAATATGCTGCTATCAGCCATCTTATTCTTCACCTGGCCTAGAAGAGATAAACCAACTGGACAGTTGGAAAGAGCTCTGAGAAAAAGGCTACTCCGGATTTTGAAAGAACCAGGTATATATTTGCTAGTGTTTTACTTTTTTCTAAATTATAAGTTGTTTTATTTTTTTAATCAAATTTATTATATATTTAGACATAACATAAGCCTATGTAGCAAATTGGATATACTAAAAAATCAGAATGACTCATAATTTAGGATAGTTAGAGTATAATAAATAATAAAAGAATAAAAAGTCTGAGAAAGCTATCTTACGTTGGGCTTCGGTGTTTTTTATATGCAAATACGAGTCAGTTTCATGTATTTTGAATGAAAGCATATAGTATCATTTGTATTTCATTATAGCTATTTACCGCAGCCGCAGCCATTTCTTCTGGCAGGACAAGATCGTGAAGTAAAAAATGTCAGGGGCTTTAGATCTTGCTCGGAGCATGGGAGGGTCGATTGACAAGGACCAAGTCAAATCGGCCGTTGACCAGTAATTAACTTTTTTCATTAATTATAATTATACTACTTCCTCCCTTTTATACAGATACAAGCCCATCAAGTGCAAGTTTGTTCCAAAAGAAAAAATGTATACATAGATTGATAACATAAGGTTCTGGCTACCGGACTCATTATGAAAAAAAACAAATGACCTATATTTTAGAATTAAGGGAGTACTATAACTATATTTTCTTGTGCATACTACTTCCTCCATCACAAACCATAAGATGTTTTAGCATTTCTAGATTCATAGTTTTACAATGTATCTTGACACAACATAGGGTACAAGTTATCATGAATATAGAAAAGGTAGAACGTCTTATAATTTAAAATAGATGGAGTATTTTTTAAAAACTAGTACAAAGAACTCCTTAGATCAACACTAATGAGCTTGAAAACCGAATCATGACGTGGAGATATAGAGGAGTATGTTCGTTTCCAACACTATAACTAGCAAACATAGAAAGCGATTATTCAAATTGACTCTTTGATTCCGTTTGGAGTGAATGAATAAAAAAACTCGCAAGTGCAATTACTAACAAAACAATAAGGACTCATTTGGTAGGACTTCAGCTCCCTCTGAAAGAGCTCGTTCTTCATGTGGAGCAACTTCTTTGGTAGATGGAAGTCGTTTGATAAAACATTTACCCAAAAAATGACCCCTCGGTGTTTTCTAATAATTTATAAGCTTATGAGGAGGAAAAAATATATTTATGTGGCTCCAACTTCTCTATAAAAAAATGGCTCTGACTTTTTCGAACTCTTTGTAAGGAATTGTGTTTCATATAACCTTTTGGCAATGCTTCTTTCAAGGATCTATTTTTCATATGGCCTTTTGACAATGCTTGGAATAAGGAGTCACGAGAAGCCAGAGCCCTTCTAAATGGGAAGTCACCTATTCTGTACTTTTATTTCGTTTCTAGTTGGCTGTAGCCGTTGCCAGCTGATTGTCACACACACACTGTAGCATCCGAATCATGCGTAATATACGATTTCATCTTGAAATTTCGGCAAGAGCTACCCTTAGACGAATCCTATTGGGAATTTTGAGAAAGTTATATGGGTATTAAATAAGTTGACATGACATATTACATATTAAAGAGATGATGGAAATTTTCATAGAATAAAATAGATTTTATATTATAGTGACAAATTTATCTGCATTATTTTCATCACGTAGAAGGCTTAGAAACTGGAAGATAAAATTCCCACAGATACTAGCCTTTACAAGCAGGAAGAAAAATTCATGCCCAAAAGCCACCCAAGGCAAAAAAACGCTCGCGCATTATTCCTGCCTCCTTGACACGTTCACCGTTTTGGGCCTTGTTTAGTTCCAAAATATTTTGCAAAATCGATACTGTAGCTTTTTCGTTTGTATTTGACAAATATTATCCAATCATGGACTAACTAGGCTCAAAAGATTCGTCTCGTCAATTTTGACCAAACTGTATAATTAGTTTTTATTTTTATCTATATTTAATACTTCATGCATGTGTCTAAAGATTCAATGTGACGGGGAATCTAAAAAATTTTGTAAAATTTTTTTAACTAAACAAGGCCTGGTTTCACGGTTTCACAAATGGCCGCCTGGGCCGCCCTGCCGTCGCGGGCCCCTGAGGTCACCTCTTCCTCCTCGCGCTTCGCTGGTCCACCTCTCCCTCCTTCCGCATAATCGAGCCGGCGATACACATGGCGTGACAGTTCTACTCCTACTTCTTTCCGCAGCCGCACGCAAGCTGTTCGACGAATTGCCGGAGCCAGCTGAACATCACCGGAGGCGCTCCCTGGTCCCGGGAATCCAGCCCGGTTCCTCGGTAGAAGCTAGCCGCGTCTACGCATTGGCATCGTTTTAGTCTAATCTGCACTGTTACTCAATACTCTACACCATGTTTTGGAGGCGGGGGCGGGGGCTGTAGCACCTTTCCTTCGACCTTCGACCCACCAGGTCCTCTGGTGAGCGTTTTTTTTTTCCTCTAAATGCTATCCTCATTTATTTTTCGTGAGAGCCATGCATGAATGTAACATACACTTTATTTTGTTATAAAAGTTTAAAGCACATCAGTCGTCCTCCGACCTTACACATTATGATCAAGTGTTAATTTCTCGTTCTCATCAGGTACTTGAAGTACCACGACCTACACGGAGGTGAACAAGAATCAAGGAAATCAAATTACACTGATTTGGTAGTCTTCAGTATCCATTCAACACTTACTTAATTATTGCTCCCTTTGTTTATAACTATCTGATGTTTGGGATAGGCTAATTAGTTCATTTTTGAAATAAGTGTCATATATCTAAAATCGTATATGCACAATTCCTACTGTGCGAATCAGGTGAATAAGTACTATGATCTTGCCACTGGCTTCTACGAATATGTATGGGGTGACTCAATCCATTTTGCTGGCAGGTCAGCTACATATACATATCTTACTCTAGTTATTACTATCTATCAACAATAACAACACCCAGATCCATTGTATCTCAGTTGAGATGTCGAGTTTGGTAATTTTACTGTTTGAATCCTATGTTTGTATCAGATATCCAGGTGATACTTTCCGTGAAGGCATTAAGCGGCATCAACATTTTATGGCACTACAATTGGGGCTCAAGAAGGGCATGAAGGTCAGTGGAGAAGCATAATTCTTTTGCTAATTAACTATAGAGGGTATTTTCATTTTTAAAACTATAGAGGGTATTAAATAGTACTGTTAAAAAAATTTAAATATATGTAGACATTGCAAGTAAACTCTATAGCACATTTGCTTTTCCCTCTGATACCACCAATATGCTTGGTCTTTAACTAAAACTTTTATTGTAGGTCTTACCAATGGGTCTACAAACAGTGTATTAATCCTTAACTTCTTTGCTTGGTCTTTAACTAAAACTTTTATTGTAGGTCTTGGATGTGGGATGTGGAATTGGGGGACCCTTAATAGAAATTGCCAGATTCAGGCAAAGATCTGCACTAAAGCTTCATTGCCCATTCAATCAATAAAGTCCAACATGATAATCATGAAGAGCATATATATATGATTTTTTTTATTCTCTCTAATGTAGCTCAGCACTGATAACTGGATTGAACTACAACGACTACCAGATCTCAAGGGGCAAGGTTTTTATTTTACCATTTTCCTTTTTGGAATAAAAACAAAACTTTATAGCATATGGTATGCAACATTTAATTTTTTGTTGCAGGAGCTAATTTTTTCAGCAGGTTTGAGTGAGCAATGCTGCTTCTTGAAGGTACATCGGCGTTCGTAGTTTTCTTGATTATATTCCTCAGTTCCGATAAGTGGAGAAGAAACAGTAGTGTCCTATCTTCTCCTGGTAATTGCAGGGGGACTTCATGAACATGCCAATAGCTGATAACACCTTTGATGCGGCCTATGCAATAGAGGCTACATGTCATGCACCAGATGCGGTGTGTCTCGCGTCGTACTTCTGTCCAATCAAAGTTAAGTTTTCACAGGAATATGCAGATTCAGTGTTCTTTATTTATTTATTTATTTATTTTTCATCCCTGGTTATCGCGGCAAGGCGTCTACAGTGAGGTCTACCGTGTGCTGAAACCTGGGCAGTATTTTGCACTAGATGAATGGTGTTTGACCGACCGATTTGATCCGAACAACGCTAAGCATTTGGCCATCAAGGCTGAGATTGAGCTTGGCGATGGCCTGCCTGACATCCGTACCACTCACCAGTGTGTCCAAGCTATGAAAGATGCAGGATTCGAGGTGCCATACTCATATTATTAACCAATAATACTGTTATCATACTAGATTTTTTGTGATCCGGAGTAATTTGTTTTTCTCTATTATTGAAGGTCATCTTCACAAGGGACCTTGCTGAAGATTTTCCGTGCCCATGGTACCAGATGCTAGTTCCAAACGATTTTTCATGGAAAAGGTTCCGATTGACACGTCTTGGACGCATTGTGACCCGTGCAATTGTAAGACGAAAGACTGCTTTTTAAGATAATTTTCTATCTGATTTATGTTATCTGCAGTTTCTGGTCAACAGACCTTCACTCTGTGATCTAATCCCCCACTCCCCACGAGCCCAGATCAGCACATTGGAGTTCTTCCATATTGCCCCAGCAGGCAGCATGGGAGTCTACAACTTCATGCTGACGGCCTCTGAAGGCCTTCTAAAGGGTGGCCAGTAAGTCCTTTCACCTTTTTTTTTTGAGAAACGGAGATCTGACTATCTAGAGCCAGTTACAACAAATACTTGTAACCACATTTGCAAAAGTAAACAACCAAATCCTAGATTTATGAAACTAACAGATGCTGAATGATCTCAGGGAAGGGATCTTCAGCCCCGCCTTTTTCGTCCTGGGCCGCAAGCCTCTCAAGGAGACTGAAATAGTGAAGGGCAATCTTTGAGTTGCAACATAAAGTATGGGGTTGTGCTTAAGAGCTATGAATAGTGGCCAACTTGTTCTGTACTGAGGTGTGGTTAATCTTATGGCTCTTGCACTGTGTGCTGGGTCGGTCATCTTCCCGCACTAGCTTGTGTCATGTACTAATTCCTGATGAACTATCTTTTTTTTTTGCGAACACCTGATGAACTATCTGAATAAAATGCACTTATGAGTTGCGTTACGCTCGGACCATTGTACTTCCTCTGCCTGGATCTGTATTTGTCATATGAGAATAGCATCAACGTATTTGTCATCAAGGTAATGTTATGTCATTGTAATTCTATTGGGTTTTCGGTCGTTGGCGCATACTTAGAAAAACTAGTTGTTAGAGGCCGGTGTAATCCGAGACTTGCTGCAAGCTAGTGTGGCAGTTTAAACACAAGTACTTGTTAGATTCAACGCAAATATGAATTTATGTCCGAAGATATTGCAAGTCAAACAGGAGAACTTCGACAAAAACATTGAATATAAGAAACCTGAGAAAAGCATAACATCTCAACAATATAATCCACATCAGCAGCTAACACATACACAGTACACACACCCAAGAAAGGAAAATAAACCTCCACCGTCATCATGTATGGCAAAAGAATCACATGTAGATCAACAAATGCACCCGGCCGGCCCAACTAGCTGCGTGGTGATCTAGTGCAGCATCGCCATGGAGGCGACCGCCGCCAGCGCCATGGCACCGACGACGGCCCGGCAGTTGCTTGCACTGACCCCCGCGCCGTTGGCGTTGGGCGCGGGCGCGGTGGTGGCTGTCGCGTCGGGCGGGCTGTCCGTGGACGACGCGGGCGGCGACGCCGAGGCGCCGCTCGGCTCGGTGCTGGGGCTGGGGGACGCCGCGGAGGAGCCGGAGCGCGCGGCGGCTGGCGCCGGGGAAGGGGAAGGGGCGTCAGAGGAGCGCGTCGTCTTGAGGACGCGGATGTTGAGCTTCTGGCCGGCGGCGCAGTGGCCGGGCACGCCGCAGATGAAGAAGCGGTGGCCGGGGCTCTTGATGACGATCTTGTCGTCGCCAGAGGTGTGCGTGGCGATCGGCGTCGAGTTGGTGCAGCTGTCGTAGTCGGCCTTCTTCACCTCCAGCACGTTGTGGATGCCCGGTGGGTACGTGAACTCTGCACGTACGCGCGCGGCCATGCCATGCGACTCCATGTCAGCTCATCATCACATCAGACGTGCATCGATCTTTCGATGCCAGAATGACCACGCAAAGAACAGAAACCAAAAGAAGCGGCTGGAATGAGGAAAACGTGCAGACTACGGTACAGTACATCTACCCTGTAAAGAGACCAACGCTTTGTCTGACACCGATCCTAAAAAAATACATGCTTGTATGCTACTCATGGTTGAAATTTGTCAAAGCTCTTCGCTTTACAACTACTGTGTTCACAGTAGTATGTATACTAATAGATGCATGCATGGTGGCTGCGTCTAGATGATAGTTTGGTAATGATACTACTATCCTTTTTTCAGTTTTCTACCATCTTCATTATAACCATAATATATGGTCCTCGATTATGTTCATCGAGTATATACATATACAGCCTGATTTTGCAATTACTGAAAAGACAGCTCAGATTAATTAAGACTGAAATGCAGATACATGGAGGATCATGATATGCACAGCAGAGCACAATTAATAGGTAAAGTTTATTTTGCTGCCGGTAACCATTTCTCACTCTCCGGCCATGTTAAAAGTTCAGACAGATCTAGCAGCCAAATGAACATCTAGAGCTGGCAAAGCCCTCGTTCGATTCGTATGCTCTGGTGCAGTAATTCTGGACCTCACCTCAGATCAACCCTGCCATGGCCATGTATCCATTTCTTGGATTCCTGACTGGCTTTTGTGATTCAGACGTCTACATCAGTAAATTAATGGACCATATATATTACTATGAACAGCACACAGTCACGAAGCCTCCGTGAATGCCTTTCATGTGCATGACTAATTGACTACGCAAAGCTAGCTCTTACCGCGGTCTGCTCTGTGTGCACTGTGCAGTGCAATAAGAAACATAAAAGCAGAATTCCGTTGCCATATTTTCATGGCTAAAGGTTTAAAGCTAGACTCTTCATGTAAACGCAAAGACAAACGGGAAGAAGCTAGCAGGACATGTTCTAAAAGTACTGACAGTGACAAGTGATTGTCGCTCGTCTTTGCACCAGTGAGGAAATGAGGGAGATGGTGCCTGCTCAACGTGTCACTGAATTAATTAGTGTGTGTTTTTCTCTTGAGCAATGCTACTACTACATCAACGAAGCATTTCAGTAAACATGCATGAAGCAGATTATTGCAGATTATATGGGGTTGTATACTTGTGTATACGTAAATTTGTAGAGATGCTTGAGCAAGCGACAATATTATATGCTTCACATTGGTAATTCTAGCAAAGGTACTCGAAGAAAATTTTGCAATAAGGAAATGTAGTGCAGTGACTTGCAATGGATCTACCCTGAAGCTACACATATATTGGTAATTCTAGCAAAGGTACTCGAAGAAAATTCTGCATATATGGCAATGAAGTATCACAAAATGTACTTGAACGAGAGAGAGAGAGAGAGAGAGAGAGAGAGAGAGAGAAGACAGCTAGAACTTGCCTATGGTGTCTCCAACACGGAAATTCTTCTTGGAAGTCCAGTCGGTGTAGTTGATGTTGCCGAGGATCGTCCACCCGGAGGTGTCGCCGACCTTGTAGATGACGGCCGACGAGGTAGCGGCCATGGCGAGGCCAAGAGTCAGCACCAGCAGACACTTCTTCATGTCCATGGCTGCCATTGCTGCGCTGCCTGCTGCTCGATCTCTCTCCAAGAGCTGCCACACACCCTCTGAGTCTCTGACGACCTTGTGAATGAAGCTAGCTATATATAGAAAGCAAGAAGAAGATGATAGAGAGGACGAGATGCCAAGAGCAGAAGAGAGGGAAGGAATTTATTTAGTTGCGCTTTGCTTGCCGATACACCGATGCTGCTGCGCTGGGGACTGGGGTGCACCGTCACCATTTTATAGCAAGAGACTTTGCCCGTTTCTCCTGTAAGACCATTCTGCCCCTGTGCTCTGCTACGTTGTTTGTGATTGCGCTGCTTGGGCAGTGTTGGCAGCTAGCTGGTTGCTGGATCCTGTATTCCTGTGCATGTGTTTTTGCTCATGCATGCATGTTCCTTGAGTAAAGCAAACTCGATCACAAAAGCTGGCCGTGAATCCAAGTCTTGATCATGAGCCTGCTTGTGTGGTTGGGTGAGGTCTCTGGTGCCATGAGTGAGTGAGTGGGCTCTGCTGGTGAGTTGGAGCTAGTTGGGAGTTGGGGTTAGGAGATCTTTTTCGTTTCATGCAAGCAACAACTAACGGCGGCCATGCATGCAAAAAATTGTCTTTCTTTTGATCTGTTTGGTTGGTGTCATATATGCTTGCAGTGACTCAGGCCACCTCCTGTTTTCAACCATTTTCTTTTCACATGTGGTAGATATAATGGGAGACCGACTGTGAATATTTTATTCGGATCTGTTCTGAAGTGGCATATAGAGGTTAACTAAATATAAGATTTACTGGATGTTAACCCATGAAACTTCTTAGGGTCTGGATGAGACCTCAATAAAGCTTAAGGCAGGTCCCACGTGTACTAAAAAAAATTAATAAGTTTTTTAAGTGGCTTAAAAAAAATTAAAAGCATATTTGTTGGGTTCCTCCTAATGTTTTTGAAATTTTTGCTGCTAAAATATACAATACAATTTTACATTAGGAGTACTGGATGATTTTCAAATCACCTCAACCACTTTTATATTCTCTCTCTCTCTTATATATTTACATTGAGAACCTTATCTTCCTAGTCGTCGTCCTCGCGTCTTTCCACCTCTAATAATATGCGGGCGTTTATTTCCACGCGATTGAATCAATTTTCCCAAGTGTGAAATATTATGAGTTGAGATATCAAGATTGAGAAGGGTTTTGGAAAAATCTTGGAGATACTCTAAGGTCTATTTCTACAAGGGCATTAGGGACATATATAATCCGTCTCAACTTTAAGGTGGGTCCCGTTGGTGCTAAGGTCTCTCCGTTTTGCATAAAGCTAGCAGAGGCACTAAGTTAGGTCCCACATAACAGCCACACATGAGATCGTGTCTCCTTCCATCAAGATCCTTGATGGTCTCCACAAAATTCCCACAGTACATATCCTAGTTTTGATTCCACACTGACATGCTAGTATTAGCTAACATGAGCTTAAACCACAGGATTGGTGTTAACATGAACAATAAGTAATTTAATATGAATTAGCACTAACCATAACACGAAGTTGTCATCTGCCATCAGTAGTTCTAGTAGACGAAATTCATCAATGTCTTGGCCTACTCTTGAACGCTAGTGAGGAAGCCTGGTGGTCGCATCGATGATGATCTGACCTTCCCCGGACTACAAAGGAATAGGGACAACAGTGCCATGTTAGTGGTGGCGAGAGGCAGACCTTCCCGCCACTAGCTTGCAGCATCACATTAGATTAGATTCTTAGTGACGACATTAGGTGGATCAAAACCTAGGAAACATAGCTCAATTAAGATGTTTGATACCCCTATCCTCGATGCTCGTCACCTTGTCCAAAGAACAATGGCAAGGATGCTATAAAACATCAAGATCATCAATGATGTGCTCTAACCTAGGCCTCCCACAACACCAACGTTCGAACAATAGGGAAGAAACATAGGAAACAGGAGCAAAAGTCATCTTAAGTTGAGGTCGGGTTCATGGATTGAAACTGGCCTTAGTTTTTTGTTGGTGATTAGGGCCTCTTCAAGGTCTACCAATATAGTATATGAGGTCGACTCAACGGGGCTCGTAATTTTGTAAATTTCTTGTATTCCAGATGCCTTTATGTATACAAGTTACGAAGTGATCCTTAAGGTGAACCCCATTTTAAAATACAAAAAGCCCACCTTTATGTCTTACTTGTGGCTAAAGAGGTAGCCAATAGTAATTAAGGAAATTGGTTGTTGATACCTAGGGTTGAGGGTAGGTGATAATCTTATGGTCAATCTTCAAGGTTTTTTTTGTGTCTAATGCCTCCTTTGAGGTTGACCCTTCTAATGTATAAAACATTGACCTTTTAAGTTGGTAAAAACCTTTATTTATAAGGTTAGATATTAATTTGCTTAGGGCCTCCTTTTTCATATATTGATGGTGCCTTTAACACTAAGTTTAGCCCTAGGGTTTAATTCTCATTAAATAGGTTGTCATGCCAACGCTTTTAATGAGATGGAAAAAAGGGAGAGAAGAAAGATGTTTCATCTAGATGAAACAAAATGAGTTGTTTCTGCCACAATACTCTCTAACTTATGTTGTTTGAAACAACAAAATTATACAAAAACATTGTAAAGATAAAATACTATTTTACACATGTGGATTTCTTGAAGCACTGTTATAAAATCTAAATGGGCAGGCCCAAATATCTGAGGTGATTCGTAGCTTAAATTGTGATAAAAAAAACGTATATGTATTCTTGTATTCCATAAAAGGAAACATTACAACACTCATATTCAAGCACACACATACTCATCTCTGTGAATATACATGGACACATTCTACTTATATGAATTTATAAAAGAGATTAAGACAACTGATATTGTTGAGATAATAATGAAAATACGACCACTCATAGTAATGTGAAACTCAAGCTTAGGTAGACCACGTTTTACTATAAGAAGAAAATGAACCAGCTGATTATTCCCCATGTGCAAAATTATTTTATTTTGCAATAGATGTAGATGTTAATTTCTCTACCCACAATACGAGGAAAGTGATCCATAAAGTGAGCCTTTTAAAAATATAAGAAGAAACAAAATCCACTTTATCTCGTCCTTGTGGCTAGCGATGGAGGAAATAGCAAGGAATCTGTTTTTTTACCATTTTATCTAAAAGATCGTAATATTGTGTATCGTGTGCAATTCTTTTATTAAGGTTTAAGTGTATAGATCTGAAATAATTCCGAAAAACAACAAATCCATAATCATTCGAGGATGATTGTATCCTAGAATGCACACATTAATATATACATGTTTAAGCATGGTCACCAAAAAAACGATGTAAAAGTATTTTATCTCTTCAATGTCTTATTTTCATTTTGTTGTCTCAAACACATAAGCTAGAGAATATTATGGCAGAAATAAATACTCATTTAGTTAGTGTAACTAAAGCATCTATGTTAAAATCCTCTAAGAAACACGAATTTTTTGTACACTATAATTCCATGCACTAAGCACTAAACACTAAACACTAAAGAACACATGATTTTATCTTACAAATATGTGGCATGCTTGCTCGAAAAATTCAGGCATAGTTAGGATAAGTGTAGTAGTTTTTTTGTAAGTGCTAAATCAATAGTCGACTATCGTCGGATTTTTGGAATGTAGGCATATCATTCACTACCTTTTGTTTCAAATACGATGCAATTTTTAGGATCAAACCGAGTTAAACTTGTTTAAGTTCAATTAAATTTATATATTTCTTAAATACACAAAATTTTTGCGCATTTTGTATTAAGATAGAAAATTTTGATATAAACATGTATGACTTTAAATATGCACTAGTTTCGGACGGAGGGAATGAAAATGAATGAATATACGTATATATAGGACTAAACCACTAATGATGATGATCGATCGGTGTTATTATGCAAAGAAGCAACGTTATCACGAGCAAATGAACATCATGTACATATAATCCCACGCTGCGCCTCCACGGTCACCAAGAAGACTTGATAATAAAATTACACATGGATCATCTATCAAACCATGCATGCATGCATGGCGCCACCAGCAGCTAACTTATAGTAATAATTCATATAAGAAGAACACGCAAGTCCTTTAAGCATGCGACGGAGGATTAGATGTCGAAGGATTCCTTGCCGGTGAACTTGACCTCGATGGGGCTGACGTTCTTGCCGATGCTGCGGAAGTTCTGCCCAACGCCCTGCCTGCCGGCGTTGACCTTCTCCGGGTAGACGCCGTCCTTGGGGTGGAGGTACTGCACCTCGCCGTTGGGGAAGACGCGGTAGAACTGGTAGTTGATCTTGTACTTGGAGCGCAGCCTGGTGCCGAGCGCCAGGCACTGCTCCTTGCGCGCCAGCTTCAGGAGGTTTGGACCCTCCCGCATGATGGCGGCGCCGCCCGTGGGCATCTCGAACACCTGCTCCTTCGGGGACGTCCACGTGATCACGTAGAACTCCTCCACCTGCGCCTTCCGGAGCAGCCCGCCCGTGCTGCCGCCGAAGATGGGCGACGGCGTGTTGGGGTCCAGCTGCGGGGGCACGAAACCCTTGGGGGCCTCCTCAGTCACCGCCGCCGCCGCCGGTCCGTCGTCGGACGCGCGGAGCGGGGCCGGACCGCGGGACGACGGCATCGCGAGCTGCGAGCTCAGCTGCCGTGGCTTCGCCCAGGCGGCCGCCAGCAGGTGGCGCGTGGCGGCGGAGGCTTGCGTGGCCATGGCCATGGGCGCGCGGCGGAGAGCTTCTTGGAAGGAAGGAGATGAGAGAGTAGTGGACTGGATGGAGAAGGGCGCCGCGCGAGCATGCAGCTAAGAGGACAAGAGAGGCTGGTGTGGCCGAGACCGCAGGTTGGCGAAGTGGATAAGGGGATATGAGTCCGGCCAATGGGGAGTGCGGATTTTGATACGTGGGGAGGCTGGGCATCCACACACGTCACAGCGGGGTCGTCGTCTTCCACACGCACCAAGGAGAGCGTGGCACATCACAATATCTCGTCATCGCATCATGGTGCATCGCCGGTAGTTGTACAGCATGGATATGATATAAAGTCTGGCCAAAGCTAAGGTTTCATTGCCACGGGCCCGTTTCACCAATAAAGTAGGTTTTTTTAGCTATAGAGTCGAAGCTATTTTTTATGAATCATTTGATAAAATAGTTTTACACGTAGAGATTTTATAAATATGCTCTCATACAATTTCACATAGGGCCCACAGCGAGCTGAACTTTGAAGAAGAAGAAGAAGCTATTTTTAGCTTCATTCCATACCAATTTCTTGTGGCAGCAGGTTTCAAGAAGCTTCACGTGAATCTATTTTTTAAAAAATAAATGTTTGACATAAAACAATTTCAAACAACTCATAAAACCTACTGAAAAAACCATGCCAAACAAGACCTAAATCAGCGGCCCTGTTAAGCACATGTTTGTTTGGTGAAGCTCAACTCCTTCGTGCAATTAGGAGACGTTAACAATATCTTTTTTCCCCATTAGAAGCCTCTCCGTACGCTAAATGTTTGCTTAGCAGAAAGGCTATAACTTAAAGATTGTTTACTGATTTATTATGAAAGAAAAACAATGCTAAATAACTCATAAATTCAGTAGATAAATTCAAGCGAACATGCTCGCTGTAGTAAAAAGCTGGAGCTAAACAAAACCGTGTCACATAGTGCCTGTTTGGTGAAGTTTTGGTCAGTTCTGACTTGAGTTCTTTTTGCGCACTACAGTAAAGTGATATTTTGTCTCTATTACCATTAAAATAAATTAGAAACTGATAATGCAACAGTTTAGGCCTTGTTTAGTTGTAAAAAGTTTTTGGATTTTGACACTGTAGCACTTTTATTTGTTTGTGACAAATATTGTCTAATCATAGACTAATTAGAATCAAAAGATTCGTCTCGCGATTTACAGGCAAACTGTTTATTTAGTTTTTATTTTCGTCTATATTTAGTGTTTCATGCATGTGCCGCAAGATTCGATATGACAGAGAATCTTGAAATCTTTTTAGTTTTTGGAGTGAACTAGACAAGGCCTTATTTTTTTTTCCTTCACTGGTTCCTCCGTGGACTGGCGTCATTTTAGCAGCACTGCACCAGTGATGAACCGGATCGTCCTGGATGTACACACAGTGGTCTGCGTCAGTGCACTGCCGGCCCAGAGAAGGTATAGTTCTACTCATTTTATATGGGCTGAAGTGATACTTTTGGCCCACAAAATGTCCAATGGGCTGTCGCCCGGATGCCAACTTCGAAGGCCCGAAGAGTCAAGTTTCCCTCTTACCTGGTACAAAAAGAAAAAGAGAAAAAAAGAGAGGCGGAAACACACCGTAATTCGTGGTAATTAATCTGCATGGTAAGGGAAAGTGCCTCTGATTACAAAAAAAATTACGTCTTGATTGAAGACCATGAAACATGTTTCATATTTAAAAATAACCCGGACTATCAACAAAGGAGCAATGTTTCGTTTTCTACACGACAATACGTAAAAGGAACGCAATAAAAGCCATTCCACATTCCCCAGTCCCCCACCTAGGGCGCCAAACCAGAGACGGCGGGCAAGGAAAAAAAGAAAACCCTCCCAATCATGAGCCGTCCGCGCCCGATCCGACGGCCACGGACCCTCCCAGGGCAGAGCGGACCCATCCATAACAGGAGGGGAGGCAGAGGAGAGAGCGGCTGCCCCCCCCCCCCCCGCGCCTGGCTGCCTCTTCGTCTCTCCTGCCAAGAACGCGTTGGCGCAGCAGCCCAGGAAGCAACACCCAGCCGCCTAATCCCGCAACAACTCGTCCTCCTCTACTCCTGAGGCTCTTCTACATCTTCCTACCAGTTTTCGAGAGGTTTGCTGGAGTGGACCGGCGGTGGAGCAGCAAATCTGTAAGCACCATTTCTAACTTCTTTCTCGTCCCCATTCTTCTGGATTTGGGAGCTTTTTTCCCCTTCTTCTTCTTCGGTTTGGATTTTCGAGGCCATCTCGTCTCGGGGTTGGATTGAGTGCGTTGGACCTGTGAATCTGGATCCTGGTTACTACTTACTAGTCGCGTTGGTGTAGCTGGAACTGGAAGGTTTGGCCCTGATTTCTCTTGCATGTAGGAACTCTTTCTCGATCACCGTATAGATACCGCCGCTTTTTCTAAGCTTGCTCGACGTTTGGCACGCAACCTGAACTCGTCTCGCCCGCGGCCGATCTCCTCCATCCGCTGGACGCGCCGCAATCCGGAGAGGAGACTACGCTAGGTCGAGCACCACCTGGGGCTCAGCGTTCTCACGACCAGTTCCGGCGCGGCGTCCGCCCTCTGCAGCCACTCGCCACTCGCCCCCGCAACCGTCGTTGTTGTCGCCACTTTGGCCGGCGACGAGCACCACCAGGACAGCAGCTCGCCTTGGTCCTCCCTTCCTGCTGTGCCAAGCCGTGCGCCCAAACCTTAACGTAATTCGTAGGTAAAACCGTGCTCCCAAACCCTAGCATACTATTCGTAATCGGATCTACTGGGTCCGCCCGTGCTCGGTTGTGTTGGATTTTTTGTTCTTGGGTTACTGATTTCTCTGTAGGTGTTGACCTCTTGAAGAGAAAGATTAGATTTTTTTTGGCCCCAAAACAGAGTGATTTTTTGTTTGCTAGTTTTACTGCATGCTCTGTTTCCCCCCTCTAGATCGACCGAGGAGTAGGATTCAGTTAATATCAAGTTATATTTTTGTTTTAATCTCATCCTTGATGGGGTAAGACCGTAAGAGTGCTCTATGTGTTTGGATGGAGAGGAAGACCCTCTTCTTGATTTTTTTGGGGCGCTAACATAGTTTCCTAATTAATTTGGGGGCCAGATTTTTTATCTGATTCGAGTGTCCAAGTTCACTAAATCCACTGGAACTTTGATCCAAAGTTGTTCTGTGTACTTCATTCACTACCTAGTGCCTAACTACCCGTGTACACTTCCAGGATACAGTATGGATCAGGACGCGAAGGACTCGAGGCCCTCAAGGTCTCCCAGCGAGCCAAACCTCTTCCTGCAATGGGGCAGCCGGAAGAGGCTGCGATGTGTCAAGACGCGTGATGATGCCTCACCATCACCATCTCCATCTGAAGGTCTGAGACGTGCCATACCCCGTGCTACTCGACCCCTCCTTGGAGCTGACATTGCTACATTTCGGTCACCACGGCGCCCTAGCACCCTTAACCGCAGGTAATTTCACCGTGCGCAGGCTTTGTTTGCATTGGCCACTATAACATGAGCAAGTTCCCTGAGCCCCTGATACATTATGCAAAATACCTTCTGTCAGCAGGAAATCAGATTCACTAGTGAATGATTACAAGCACTCGATTGCGCTATCACCAGAGAAGGACAGGTATTACACAACGAGGGGTTCACCATTTCCCTTCGATGGAAATGGGTTCGACTTTGGTAGCATAACAGAGGAGAAGGGAACCACTGCGTTGCCAAGATTCTTCATTGCATTGTCAAACAAGGAGAAGGAGGAGGACTTCATGGCAATGAAGGGCTGCAAGCTGCCACAGCGGCCAAAGAAGAGGCCCAAGTTGATGCAGAAGTGCTTGCTTGTAATGCTTACTTCCACTAATTCAATTTATAAGTTTTCGCTTCATTGTTATGATCATACTCATTCTTTCGATCTTGTCTTCTGTTTCATTTTTGGACAACTATAGATGGTGAGCCCAGGAGCTTGGTTATCAGATTTGTCGCATGAGAGATATGAAGTTAGAGAGAAGAAGAGTTCTAAAAAGGTACCCTGCATATAGATAATTTTGTTTTGCTTAAAGAAGTGCATTTGTACCTGTGCCTCTCTATTCAACTTCAAATTTACATTCTCTTACTGCCTGTTGATTGTTGCTGATATGAGTGAAACAACCTGCAGAGAGCTAGAGGCTTGAAGGCTTTGAGCATGGAGAGTGATTCAGAATAGAGGTCGAGGCAAATGAATTTTTTGGACTTGACTTTAGCTGGTGGCAAAAATCTATAGTTAGGTGGCACTGCCTACTGCTTGTCAGACAAACCTCAGCATCTAATTTGGTGTTATGAGTGCTCTGATCAAGATCAACTGATGTCAACAGCAAAGAGCATGTTAGATTCCTGATCTAGTGAGGTGCAGCTCCATCTTTCTGGGTAGTGGGCGCCTTTGTGAGAAACAATGAAAGTTGGATACAATAGATGGTTTCTCAAAACCACAGGAAGGAATTTCAACCGTTGTGAAACATTGAAAGTTGGATGTTGGCTGAGAACAAATGAATTATGATGTTTAATTGTCGTAAACTTGTAGCTGTAAGACTTATGGTAATCATTCAATCAAAACTGACCAAAATTTTCAAATGTGGACTAGCCTGCTGTATGAATGAGTTGAAGCTGTGCCAGACCCTGTTTCTTTCATCCTGCCTACAGCTGAAACAGACTTTGGATGAAACAGACAGGGCCTGAGTTCCCAGAGTTTTCTGAAGTCTTATCACAGTCAGGAACATATGCCATCTTATTGAGTACTCTGTACATATGCCTGACCTCTAATGTGAATTGTGATATTCGATGATCATAAACTGATATGATATAGTGATATACTACCATCTATGCATTGAGAGCAACTGCTTGCAGACTAGTAGGACTATATAGAAGTGTTTTTAGATGGTGGTTCGTAAGTGGGCCGGTCGTGAAACCGTTACATATGTCTGGGCCTGATGGGCCGGCTCCCTCCCAAATCCGGCAAATCCCAATAGCGCTCTATTCACCCGCACCGCCCGCTCTCGGCTGGCCTCCGCGGTCCGCACCGCCTACCGCCGCCTCCTCCGGCCAGCCAGTCGCCGCCGCAACCCCCAAGCTCCAGTCCCGGGCGCTGCTCCGCCTCCCTCCTCTTCCGGCGGCCTCCCTCGGTCCGTCCCTGGCTCCGCGCGCAACCGGATCCAAGCGAGTCCGGCTTGGACACGTCACCAGTTTTCCTCTCCGCCGTCTGATCGAGGTTAGCAAAAAGGGAAACCGACCTGCAATCGCACGGGTAAGGTAAAACCAAGCTGTAGCCTTTTTATCTGTCGGCCAGTCCGGTCTGTCCATCCGGGAGCCGGGTTCGTTCCTTGGCGATGGAAGAAACCCTAGCCGTCGAATCCGCCGCCGGCGAGACGGCGGCCGCGCAGGCGCCTGAGCGGAAGGAAGAGACGCTCGAGGAGGTGCTCTCGAGGCACAGGTTGGTTCTCCCTTCCCCTTGCTTGCTGTGGATTGGGTGATTAAGCTCGTGCCTTTCCTACTAGATTTCCGTTTAACTTACGCATCGAAATCGATTTTCCACCCCCAAGGTACATTACTTGGGGTTCTTGTAAATTGTAGGGTGCCTGGTTAATTGTATTTGATGACACTCTAGTACGGTCGTGGATAGTGAATTGCGACAAAAAGTAGTGCCTTTTCTCTCTTTTGAAGATAAAGACAAAATTACCGAGCTACCGAGTAGTTTGCATTTGCATATCTTCTTGTCTTTGTAATTTAGTGTGGTTATTATAGCTGGGCAGTATTTCTGTGCTTTTTCTTCGTTATACTACAACAGTTGCAAATTGATTTATCTAGGAAGGTTGACATTTTTGTCGCGACTCGCAACCTAGATGACTAAACCTCTCAGGGGAGTGCAATTTAGACCCAACCATCCCAATTCCATAGAGAACAAATTTAATAAGCACACTTGCATGCACCACAAATAGAGAGGAATCAGCTGTGGCGAAGTAACCATGTGGCATATATGCTAGCCTTAACTATCTTTATCAGAAGGGATTATATCAGTTGTCAACCTTGCCATGAACTAGAAAGAACATGTGACTATGTGTCGGTACTGTGACACTCAGATACCATATCATGCATGCTAAGGTTAAGTTACACAGCAACTACGAACATACCTCAGACTCAGACTGCTGGTTGGTGACATATCATATCTCAGACTCAGATTAGAGCTGGCGACCAGCCTTGGGATGAGTCCGCCTGGCCAACACTTCGGGATGGATGGATTGAGTCCTATAGATGATGCTTGTAGATGAGAGACGGAGGAAGATTGCCGCATTTTCCTGGGGCAGGCAGGAAAAGAGCACACTTACGGGAAAGCGGCATCGCAGGATGGGACATTGCCGGAGCACGTGGGCGAGAAAGAGCGTGCACGGGGAGGGGGAGGGGCTGTGGGTGCGCGAGCAGAGCGGGCCGTAGGGGTCGCCGGAACGTGCGAGGCACGGGGATTTTGTGGCGGCAGGCATCGGCAGCGCGGAGGTTGTAGGGCGTGGGCGCACTGGATCTGAGTGGTGCCACTAGAAATGATGTCGCCGTCCACAACGTGATAGCGATTTTTTTCTTCCGTCTTAGATGCACGTGAAGACTGAAGACTCCGTTTCTTGATGTAGAAACGGTTTCTCCTTTTTTTCCTTCTCTCTAAAATAAATCTACTGCCACGTTAGCAAATTGCTCACTTGGCAAGATAATTAATACATATTGAAACTATGGTAGTGTCTGCATTGAGAGTGCCCTAAAAAATTATGGTTACAATTAAAGTTCCTCGCTATTAAAGCTATTTATTTATGTAGTGATGATTGCAAGCAAAATATATACTTGTATGCACTTAATTGTCAAGTGATTACGCAGACACGCACATGACACAAGTTGTACATGCCAATTGTTTGCCTTTTGGTTTCGTATGGATAGGCTTCTCTTAGATACGTGTGCTATTCTATCTCTAGGGTCATGTACTGAAGTGCATTGCCACTGCATTAGAAAGATATCACGGTGATATGATTGTTGGAGATTCTTAATGCCAATTGTTTACCTCCTGTTCTCCAATTTGATGGATAGACTAGATACAATGTGTATCTCTAGGTTCACTTGCTATATGTCATGTACCAAAGTGCATTGTCACTCCATTACTACAAACTGGGAGTAGAGAAGCACATCTATGCCAAACTTTGCAGTCCAATTGCTTTCATAATGAGATAGAGGATTGATGCCATTAACCCACTCTTGAACCAATCAGCCTAAAGGAAAAGGTGTTACAATTGTAATGCACTTTGGTTATTCATTTCCTATTCAATGAAGTTTATTAAGATCACATCAATGCCATCCATATTTTTTAGAAAAAAAAAATGCTGCATTGATCACTTTAGGTGCAGTGGTTTAGATTGTGCGATGGTCTGATGGACCTCTGTTTGATAATGTACATATCGGAAGATTAAGTATGACATAATAGTTTAGGTTTGAAAACTTTGTATAATGATCAATTCGAAACGCATGTGTCTTTGAGGGGGTTTCTCCTTCGCTGAGCATGCTTTGGAGTGAGCTAAAGAATGAACATAGTCTCTGGTGCATGGCTGGGGCAAAGAAGCTCCTTGAGCTTGGTTTGGCGTTGGCTGACTAGGGCTGCTTAGTTAGGGTCTAGCTTCAGTTGATTTCTATGAGCCCAGTAAAGGTGTGTGTGTAATTGCCTCACTCATATTTGGTCCCCGTATGAGTGAGGATCTTGTTGGGGACCCACCCTATTTTTCTTCTCTATAATACAATGAAACGCAGCTCTCCTGTGATTTTCAAAAAAAAATGTTATACAATATAGTAGCCGAGTCGTCGTGGGGAACAAAGGGTCACACCTGAAGGTTCTGATCAATTTCTAGAGGCACTTTTATGCCAGCTGACTGGTTAAGCACAATATATTGTGTTGTGCACCAAGTATGTTCATGTCAAACCTTGTGACCTGCAAAGCTGTGGCTGTTTCATAATTCTCAATTTGTCTTATTGTGCAAAATCAGGTGAGTAGCTGACTTGTGTTGATGCTGGAACTTGCTGTTTTTAATTCTTACTCCATTCCTGAAATAAGTTCGTTCTAGCCTCTTGGTCAGTTTTCACAAAACAGTTTGTTTTATGTGGAGCACTGGTAAATTAGACGGCTTTGCCCCGTGGCCCCTTCGTTTCCAGCGCTGCCTCTTCATTAACACGCAGGAGCGCGGGTGAGCGCTGCATGCGGCCAACCAGGAGTGGGCTGCATGCATGCAAGGCTGTAAAAATCGCCAAAAAACGCGGGTGCGGGGGATCGAACCTGTGCTGCACGCCTAATAGCGCCCCTTGGTAACCGGTAGGACGAAGAGACATATTCGTTCAATAGATGCCTGAGAGACTATTTAATAAGGGCAAACAAGGAAAAATAGCCTCTAATTAATCACTCCTTGGTATCTTATAAATCATGTCCAAAACGAACTTATTTCTGGGATGGAGGGAGTACTTACTTCCTTATAGTTCACTTTAGCTTTATCCTAAGTCAAACTTAGCTAGCTTAGGATAAATTAAAGTAAACTATAATTTGGAATGAAGTATTATCATCCTTGATGTTCTTTGCCTGTTTACTTGAGGGTTTCATAGCTAGCGAGCTTCTTCTTTTCCAGCAAGTCACTAGTTTCCTTACAAGTTCAATATATCTGAAACAGGAAAGAGAAATCAAAACTCCAGGATAAGGAAACAAGCCTCAAGAAAGCTGCTGCAAAAGGAAGCAAAGCTGAGCAGAAGGCAAAGAAAAAGCAGGTAGAGGAAGAGATTACACGCCTCTCAAGAGAGTTAGAGGCGAATCATGCTGCAGAGCTTGCTTCCTTTGGGTACAAACCCTCTGGCAGCTCAGAGAAGGGAAACCTTGACAACTTAGTGAAGGCCATAGCTGGTGTTTCA
Organism: Sorghum bicolor; assembly: GCF_000003195.3. Classification (NCBI taxonomy): domain Eukaryota; kingdom Viridiplantae; phylum Streptophyta; class Magnoliopsida; order Poales; family Poaceae; genus Sorghum; species Sorghum bicolor. The sequence continues at coordinate 3,471,432 of NC_012870.2, forward strand.
GTTTCCAGCAATTCGGATTCTGCAAAGCCCAGCAAGGGAACACGACGGCGAGAGAAGAAGGCGAAGGAGGAAGCTGCTCGAGAGCAGCGGATCCAAGAAGAACAAAGCAATCTCGTGAGCGACCGCATGTTAGAAAACGAGAAGCTTGAAAGGAAGCTTGAGCCCTTGGGGCTGACCATTCAAGAGATAAAGCCGGACGGTCACTGCCTGTACCGTGCTGTCGAAAACCAGCTATTGCTCCATTCCAATGGTGCTGCACAGTACAGTTACCAGGACCTACGGCAAATGGCAGCCAAGTACATGAGGGAGCATGCTGCTGATTTCCTCCCATTTTACTTAGCAGAAGGCAAGGCCGATATTGGACCAGATCCCATGGAGAGCTTCGAGAGGTACTGTGAGGAGATGGAATCCACTGCAGCTTGGGGTGGGCAGCTCGAACTTGGTGCACTGACCCACTGCCTGAAGAAACATATCGTGGTCTACTCAGGCTCCTTCCCGGATGTGGAGATGGGCAAAGAATACAAATCTGGATCTGGAGGTAGTGATGCCGGTGATGCAAGCATCAGGCTGTCGTTTCACAGGCATGCCTATGGTCTAGGCGAGCACTACAACTCGGTGATTCCAGCCGAATCATCTTAACAAGAGAAACTCGATGTTCTGATGGTCTCTAATACATTTTGATTGTTTATGAGTGGTGCTTGTCTGAGTCTGAACACAATAGATGACTTTTTATTTTCCTGGTTGCTGTAATCTTTCAATCTGTCGATGAAGGTAGTGTACCAATCAAAGCTGTATTGGGGAGTTTGTTTCCCAAACAATTTTGCTCTCTTCAGTGATATGTTTTGTGGTTTGAAGTTGTGTTCTGTTACTGTTCTCACTTCTCAATAGTTGTTGTTGCTGCTTATCCATGAGTCCGTTTGCCTCTGCAACAGCATCGTGTCGTTGCTGACTTGCAGCTTTCCGAAATCCCGACCATTTGAATTGCAGTTTGGCCTTCGGTGTCCTTGTGAACTTCTGAGCTGTCCGTTTTAATCGCAGTTTGGTCATTGGTGTCGTTCTGAACTTGTGAATTGTGATCTGTCATTGTGCTGCACTGCTGCTAAGCTATGCGTGTGTTCTTGGAAGGCTGTCTGATCTATGTTACGCACTTGCTCCAACTTTTATTCTCCTTTTCCGAGACAAATTTGCTCTATTTTTAGTTACATTTACACACGTACAATTTGCAGGCAGTACTGTCTGATCGTGTCAACATTGAAAACACAAAGCACACACTAAAAAAAAGTAGATTATTGCAGTGTTGTTGTCTTCCGTCAACTATTATGTCATATATGTAATATGCTTGGGCATATTTTATTTATTATATACTCCTTTCATCCTAAAATAATTTCCTATCTCGTATTTTAAGGAGTCAAACAATCTCAATTTTTACTAAATATATACAAAAAATATTAATATTTGTCATGCCAAATACTGTAAACATCATTAGATTAATTGCTGTCATATATTCTCATAATAAACCTATTTACTATATTTTTTTAAAACCAAAGATGGAGTCTTATTTTGGACTGAAGTAGCATTCCTCGCTATTGTATACATCCTAGATAGGTTCCCTCGGTTCCAAAAAAGAGTGTCGTTTTAGGTTTTTGTGCCACAAGTTTGACTCGATTTGTAGAAAATATATGCAATATTTATATCTCTAAATAAATTTGTTAAAAAACTAGACTTAAAGATCTTTCCAATGATACTAATTATGTACTATAAATACTAATATTTTTTACTATATATTTAGTTAAACTTATTTTTCGGAAAACGAAACGACACTTATTTTGGAACGGGAGTAGCTTTTATGGGTATGCCTTCCCGCACACATTTTTATCGCCTACGAATCGATGTAAGGGTAATTACATTAATGTTGTATCATAGATAGTCTTATGCAATGCCACGTAAAATCATGAGACGATTGAACAACTACTAACTCATACAATCAGTTATCTTTTAAGTTGTCTTATAAGAATCCAATTATCCTCAATTTATGCAATCAACAAAGAAAAGATTACTTTTTGTGAGTGCATGGGAATATTAAATCATACTTATAATGGTAAAATAATAGTAATCTGATAGTCTTAATTTTTCTGTCATGAGATAATTGCTTCACAAAATAACCACCTCTTGCTCTCTCCTTCACGTCCCGAGTGGCCACATGTACTGTTCCTTTCTAGTTTCTACTTGCAACACGGCCCACAGGCCCAACTTGGGCTTGGGGACGCGAGCACAGGCCGCCACCTGCGCTCCATCTGCATTGCATGACTGCATCCATCTCCATCCCATCCATCTGACTTTTTTTTTGATAGGCGATCCATCTGAATTCAGAATGGACGGACACGGAACAGCATCGTTGGGCGTTGGCTGTTTGTTTGAGATTATTTATTGAATCTGTCAGATATTCAGTAAGGCTTTGTTTGGATGTAGTTAGATTCGTATCAATGCACATGTGTTAGGGTGGGTTGGAGTGAAACTTGAACTAATTCCACCCTAATCCGTGAATCCGACAACATACAAACAAGACCTAAAGTGTATTTTTAGCCATGACTTATTAGTTAATCCAATAGGATGTGTGACTCTGCTTGACTGCTCTAGTGCCCACTGGCCACTGCACTGCAGACTCCACTCCAGCGACTCTGTGATGGCGGCCATCTTGGATTCTTTCTTGGGTCTTGGTCTTGGGTATGGCGGCCAGCCCATCCTATCATTATTGGCTCAGGATGGGGGCAGCCAGAGCCACCGAGCCAGGCACACTATTACCTGCCGGACATGTGCTCGCCGGCCGGCTCCACTTCCACTCTGCGACTGCGACTGCGTTGTCTCCAAAGATATCTGCAGTGGACGCTCGCTCCGCTCCACAGCGACGCCGTTCACCTCACCTCTAGCATCCTGATCCACCTCGATTGCTTCCTCCCCTCCTTGACTGCTCTCGCTCGCTTGCCACCACGTCCTACAGTAGACGATCAGCCCGAACTACCGAACATGCTACGAACGGGTACAGTACTGCGGAGTACGTAGCTACTAGTTCTATTACGAAATTAATACAATTCTGCGAAGTTGTGGACCACAGCGCATTCACGTTCAGGAGATATAAAACTTATTGCCATGTAAACACGATCAACATCAATTGAAAAGTCGATGATGCTGGTTCAGAAAATTCCAAAAAAAAAAAGGTTTGACTAAGGTAGCACTTTCATTTATGCTTGGTAATTATTATCTAACCATAAACTAACTACAAACAAACTATACAATTACTTATTTTTTTATTTATATTTAATGCTCCCTACATGTACCATAAGATTCATAATTTTTGGGAACAAAACACTGAACGATGGGAGACCTAGTCCTACTTACCAAGACGAATGTTTTGATTGCCGGTAAACAGGATCTTCCTTTTTCCGTTTACAGTCCTGCGGGCCAATGTTTGGTTGGCCTGGGAAATTGCGTCACATGGACCCTGTCATGTTTTCACAACGGCACAAATTTTTCCAGCGTCGACACGCACAGAATTGAAAATTAAGCTGCTGCTGTTCTGCCCCCGCCCCCAAAACAAACCGTCTCTCACAAGAGATTACCAGGAAAAGCCAACGAAAACATCTGACTGATGTACATGTCATTGGTGCACTATTTATACCTTCACTACCCGAGTACAGAACATTTTATGATCTCCAAGATGTGCTCTATCCAAAACTATTAACAATGCAATGGCATGGACATTTCCTCTTCTTTTTTTCACCCTTTTGTTCTTGTTCTTGTTCTTGTACCCAACCAGCACAGTTAGGCAGTTACCCACCATCCATCAGTGGCACACAAAGCTGCTGGCCTAGATCTGAATTCTGCCCATTCCACCTTTCGGTGCGCCACACTGACATCCATCAAAGGTGAAAAAAAGGGTGACAGGGAAAAAAAGAGGCACAGCCCATAACCACAAGGACAAGTGAATCTACCATATAGGAAAAGGAGGTAGGCCACCATAAGGGTGCCATGCTTCTCTTCAGAAGCTATCCTGGCACTAATGAAAAGAGAACAAGAAGAAACTCAAGAGAGAAACTACTACAAGTGAAGCCACCAGCACAAACAAAAGACAGACCCACCCATTCACATCACATACTACTACCTAGAGCTACCAGAAAACTGATGTATTACCACTCCGATGGCTGTCACACCTTGAAAGTTACTGGCAGTTGGAGCTCCTCCCAGGGCCGCCGTAGTAGAAGTAGGTGCCCCAGTCGCCGTTGTTGCCGTTCTGCACGTCGTAGCAGTTTGACTGCTCAGTGAAGGTGCCCAGCCCCTTGGGGGCCTTGAGGTTGTTGGTGCTGTCCACCACCTGGATGTTCTTGAAGTAGCTCGCCTTGCTGAACCCTTCCTCCGGGAAGTGCCCGCTGCCCATCTGCGTCGAGGTGTGCACGCCGTCTGGCTGCGAGTTCACCACCTCCCCACCCCACTCGATCATCGAAGCGCTGTCCGCCAGGTACGAGAAGAGAAAGGACGGCCAGTAGCCGAGCACGTAATCCTTGCCGAATTGCATCCACCAGTTGCCCTCCTTTGGGTCCTGCACAGTTAACATCATACGGAAGAGATTAACTATAGATATAGCAGCCACACATTGGATGTATTTTATGCAAAATCCTTTTCTACATTTACATAGCTAGATTTGAGTATTAGGGAATAATAGCCGCTGATGCTGAGCATACACTAAGGTGCCGTTTGGATGCTGGGTGGGTATGGGATAAAGATATGTGGTGGCTTATTATAAGTTGGTGGGTTTGGATTAGGGATAAAAGATTCTATTGCCTTTCCCATGTCTGGATGCATTTGGATTGGGTTTGGGTTAAGTAATGGAAAATGCAAAAGAAAAAAAAAGGAAGATTCACATCTCCAGAAGTATGCTGTTGCCCATCTCTTTGCTTCCATGGCGATCACTGCTGACTCCTATGTATGCTTGCTGGTAGTCAGTACTACAACTCCTGTGGCGTGACTTGCTAGGGATGTTGTGTTCGCTGTTCCTTGTGGCGGCAAGTGGCCACAGGTGCGATACATTGGACTGACAGGAGTCAGGTATGGGATATGAGCCCCTTTTATCCCTTATCCCAAACCCAACTCATTTCCATATCCCTTTTACCAAACAAGGCAAAACATATCCTACCCTGCCCATTTCCTATTCCCACCTGTTATACCCCACAATCCAAATGCCACCTAAGTGGATGCATTCATGTTCTTCTAGCATGCAAATCGTGCACTCATTACCCATGCTCAATGGAAATGGAAAAACACTAGCTGGTTGAGGTGAAAAGTAGCAATGGTTGTTTCTTTTGAAAAAAATCAAAAGTAGATTAATCATTAGCGATAAGAAAGAGGTTGTTGAGAAAAGGAGTATGATAACCACGGGTAAGGAGGAAACCAATTTTCAAAGCCCCAGGGTACAGGTTCACGAGTCAAGAAGGAGCACGAGTAAGAGCATAACAGCAAGTGGGCTAAAGATTCTCTGCATGTCTGATAATTCTGTACGTACTAGGCATGGCATGTGGTGAGTTACTAATTTAATTACTTATCTCACCTTCCAGATCAGTATACTGATATCATATTGGGAACCAGAGTAGCTTGAGGTTGGGAAGATGCTGGCTCCCATGGCAATCTGGTTGTTAACCTGAATGAACCCTGAGCACAGCATGTTGTAGCACCCTGTTGCCTGGTATGCATCACTCTACAAATGCCACATGGCGAAACAGTTCAGGAACTGTAAATGAAAGCATAATCTCTCTTCAAATGTTGCAATAACGGTAAGATAGGATAGGCAGAATGCTCAAAACTTACAGTCCAGTACGTGAACAGCCTTGTGTTGTTATCCCCATAGAGGTCTGGACTAACCTGATCAAACAGAGAAGCACGGAAGTGATTCAGAGCTCGTGATGACATATACACAGATACACTGCATCGCGGGACAGCAGGGCAACCAACCGCGAAAACGGTGGTGCATTTACTCGATGCTGATTATGAATATGAAGCTCATGTGCTGTGGGTCTTTTTCTCTCTCTACCTGCCATCCAGCCTCGATGCTGTTCAGATCCTCCCCAAATGAGCCCCCCAAGATCCAGAGCTGGGACAAGCTGAACTCGTTAGGCTGCTCGATCTTGGGCTCCCACACATTGATAGTCGCCTTGGCGCCATAGTACTTGTCTCCCTGAACATACGCTATGGCATGCTGCGATTGTCAACAACAGTTATGAGCATCACGGTACAACAGCACACTTATGTAGCTTCTTTCTTCCACCCCACAGGTCATCAACAACATAGGGGATGATACGAGCAGGTACCTGATGGCCACCCTCGTTGAGCATGGTGGGGTTGACGGACATTGGGTTCGCGGTGGTGTGCCGCTTCCTGCCGTACCGCCGCATTGAGCTTGCCCTGAGCAGGTCGTCCTTCTTCGTTCTCCTGATGGGGACTGTACCTTCAGGACACATCCCATTCTGATGCCAGAGCTGAACCATAGGCCTCTCCCCACTGCTGCTGGAGGTCTTGGATTCGTCGAACAGGCCTTCGGGGTGGTAGTTCGGCCTCATCTGCAAACCGTAGAATGCGTTAACTATGACATTATTCCAACAAGACCAATTCAGTTACTGCACGTTTTCAGCAGGGGAGTTTACCTGGATTGTGTGATTCTTGAGGTAGGGGTGATCAAACGCTGGCTGATGTGAGATGTGCACGCAGTCTATCATGTCCCCGTCTGGACTCTGCAGATTTGCAATTCGCAGCCAGCTGGATTAGAATTAGATGTGCGACTGGAACAGAGAGTTTCCCCGCGAAAGGATTTAGTTTGACAACTCTCTGATAAATTAGTTTCCCCAAGTCAAGCAAGAAAGAACTAAATACAAGAACAAGCACAAAGCATGCACACAAAAGAGAAGATTAGATTAGACATAAAGATAGCAAATTTCCAAGAACAACCAGAAAAGAAGCCTCAAAAGCTGTCGTCCTCAACGAGTAGTCAAAAGGTAGACACACCCATCTCCTCGCTTGGGCTTGTTCAAATGCTCACTAATGCAGCGTTAGTTTATCTATGGAAAAATCTCCTCAAGAAAATATTTTCTCCCCAAGCAAGCAATTCAAATCTACCAAGAGTAACAGCAAAACTGCCGGCATGGCACACACGCACACCTCCGCGGGACGAAAAGCCGGAGGAAACAAGTGGGTTGACGCACCTCGATACTCTTCACGGCCGGTTTGTTGAGCCGCTTGAGGTGGCGGTGCAGCCTCGCGGCCGGCGACCTCGCGGCGGCGGCGGCGGCGCACGACAAGCAGATGACCGCCACGAGCAGGCACGCGACCCCCCGCGAGGTGTCCATGGGCGGCGCCTCCTCCTCAGTCTTGAGACACCTCCACCGCTGCCGCGCCTCCTTTTCCCCTTCCGCTCGCCTCCTCCGGCGAGCTCGCAAAGCAGGGCCTCGCCTCGCTTTACCCCCCAGACACAGAGCCCCCTCGCCGCCGCCGGCGCGGCTGCCACCACACACCAGGGGGCCGATTCGAGAATTTTGAAACAATGCGGGTGCCTGCCTGCGTGGTGAGAGAGTGGGATTGGGAACGGGAGTAATGGCAGGCTCGTCGCCTTGGGCGGCTCGTCGCCTCGGTTGGGAGCGGCGCGTGCGTCCACTAGCGCTTGCTGCAGACCACAAACAAGTGGGCACTCATCAGTGAAGACTGTTGTGAAGCGAGCAGCGCTCTGCACTCTCGCGGCCACTTTTGCCGTTTCCCCAGCTTGTGCTTCTGGACGGAAATGCCCCTCTATGATTCGGGAATTATTGTTAGAGGCACCCGGCCTCCAACGTCAAACCGGGGACCCATGCCCACTGATATGTGGGCCTCCAATGTCTGGATGTGATCAGCTGGTAACGGAAATTCGTCAATAATAAAATAAAGTGAGTCAAATCCCTTCAAAGGAACCAATGCTCCATAACAATGTACTCCCCCCCCTCCAAGAAAAAAAATATGCAATCCTAGGCCAACATCACATTTTAGTATCTTGATGAGTTTGAGGATAAAAAATATCAATTTTATATTAAATAAATATTATTAGATTAATTATGAAATGTATTGTCATAATAAATTGATTTGCTACAGGGTAGGAACTTGGTCAAACGTAAATTACTTTTACTAGTATAGAAACCCATAGGCCTTGTTTAGTTCGCAAAAAATTTCAAGATTCCCCGTCACATCGAATCTTTGGTCGCATACATGGAGCATTAAATATAGACGAAAATAAAAACTAACTGCACAGTTTACCTATAATTTATGAGATTAATCTTTTGAGCCTAGTTACTCCGTGATTGGACAATGTTTGTCAAATAAAAATGAAATGCTACAGTATCCAAAAACAAAAAAAATTGCGAACTAAACAAGGCCATAGTTGCATTCTTTCCTGGATGGAGGGAGCAGCTCATATGAAGTAAAATTATATTTGTCGTTGTGTCTTTAGGACAGTCCTATTAAACAAACTAAGTACTTAATAGTAGTATATTTACCACCTAAGAAGCTATAGCTCACAGTGTACAATGTCCAAGCTATGGCTATAAAAAAAAACTCATCCAGTCATCTTCCTTTCCCAACGCTCTTTTGTTTTGTCCTAGTATTTATAGTGTCCATTCCGTTTCTTAATTTAGTTTTTGTTCTTGTGCAAGGCATAGCTTTTGTATGAGGCTCAGTTTCTTGAAATTTTCATCCCTTCCTCCCCTTGATGCCATGGTGAAATCAGTGAAGTGTGCTGTGTGTCATCCTATTAATTCGGCATAGAAACTATTCTGTTCACGAGTGTCTTTATAAAACACCACCCTAGATATAATCGATACCTTCTAACTAATAAGTGTTTATATATTGCAAAAAGGTTTCTAAAAATATAGACGTGCACCTTACGGCAGAGAGCAGGCATTCAAAAAGTTCATTTTTCTCCTGAGACCGTGTTTTTTTTGACAAGGGTTTGCTGACCGACCAGCACTGCTCGTGTTGATGCTGTTGGCTGGTCGTGGACTCGTGGGTTGGTAGGAGTAGTAATTTTCTTTATCCGGGCTCGTGTCGGGTCCTAGGTTGGCCCACCCGCCAGCTTTGCCCGCCCATCCGGCACCACCTCGGGCCCGGCGGCAGGGCAAACGTCCGTCGGCTTCCGCCCAGCCCAGGGCCGACCCGTCACCCTGCGCGGCACTTGCGCCCCCGCCCAGCAAAGAGAGCCGCGAGCCACGAGGCCGGCGGGCCATGCCTGGCAGCGGCTCAACGCATGCGCGTGATGAGGGTCACGCACCGCTGCGGAGCGCACGCATTGGATCCGGGCCGGGCCGGGCCGGGCGCACGCACGCGCAAAGCGGAGGGGGCTTTTGCTTAACATAACACCGGCCGCTTTACGAAAGGCGACGCCGTTAACAAAGTGATTATTTTTACCACGACGTCCTCTGCATGCACAAAGCCGGCGAAAGGAGCACCAACAGCAGGCAGACCGAGATTTTTACCCGCGAGATTTGTCTAATTCCTACCGGCAGTACACTTCGGTGTTAGCTAGGGTTCCAGTCAGAAGCCGGCAAAACGCCCGTACGAACGAGCCCGGGAAACCGTGTACGACGGCTCCAGACGTACATCGGTTGGATGTTTTCGGTTTTGGTACGGCGCCGCGCCGGTAATTATAGTACTCCATAGTAGATTAATTATACTCCATAATATTAAATATTCTATGGATACGTCGAAATATTCAATGTGATAGGAAATCTTGAAAACTTTTAAGAAGTAAACAAGGTCTTATATCAGTTTGGTTTTTGAGGAATTATTTAGTTTGTTAGCACGGCGGGATCGGAGCAAGCAGACAGCATTGTCGTGGCATGCATGCATTTTAGCATTTGATTCACCCACAAGCTGCGACAAGCAGATGGGATCCAACCTGACGAGAAAGCCGTCGCTTTTGCTCATGCGCAAGCGCAAAACACTTGAAAGACACCTTTCTCTCTTCTTTGTTGCTTTTCTTTGATGCTTCTTCTATTATTTCCGAACGAGAGAATGGAAAGGCAGTTCGTAAAGGCCACTGAGATGCCCTATGTATGTAATTATAAAATGGTCACTTCCAACTACAACAACCGAATCATGCCTTGTCCTATCTCTATCACTCGCTTTGTCACTCACACTACCACCGACGCACTAGTAGACTGTACACGTAGCTTGTGTGGCACAACAAATGAGGGTCCCTATTGTGTTTGGTTACTAGCAGCTTTATGTTGTTGAATTAAATGAATAAAATGCTATTTGCCAAAAAAACGAACCTCTACCCTGCCCTTACCAACGGTATGTAGTTGTATGAGATGAGCTGACTTGTTTAGTTCGTAAAAATTTTCAAGATTCTCTGTCACATCGAATCTTTGGTCGCATGTATGAAACACTAAATATAGATAAAAATAAAAGCTAATTGCACAGTTTAAATGTAATTTGTGAGATGAATCTTTTGAGCCTGCTTACTCTGTGATTGAATAATGTTTGTCAAATAAAAACAAAAGTGCTACGGTAGCCAAAAACCAAAGTTTTTGCGAACTAAACAAGGCATATTTGTGCTTTAGACGTGTGGGAGAGTGTCCGGCTCAGGTTCCACCACCCACTGTAGCAAAAAGCGATTTTTTTCAAAAACTATAGATGCCAAAAAGATAAACTGGGAATCAATAAAGCTATTATTTTTAGTTTCGTCAGTCTTGATTCTTCCACGTACATGTCTGGCAGAAGAGTAAATCCATTTGAAGCTATGCCAAATGGAGCCATGTATGATGGTGTCCGTTCGACAAGGCATCAGACTGAAACCAATCCCTTCGCGTTAGTACGTAGATGCAATCATGCAAAGACTTTGGTAACACGGTTTTCTTCTCTACTAAAAACTCCTTCGGAAAAGTCCAGGAATTAAATTCTTGGTAAATTCAGGGATATACTACTATGGCTTCATTGTACGACACTACGACGATATGGACAGAGAACAGCAGAGCGTGCGAGTGCACATGCTGGAGACGAGGAAGTCACACCACGTGAGCTGATGGCGCGAAGAACACGAGGCGAGAGAGAGCGAGAGTTTTGGGCCGGGGCACAATCGAAGGTTAGTTCGGAAAAAATTTCGCATTTCGCTATTATAATATTTTTATTTTTATTTGATAAATATTATTTAATTATGAATTAACTATGATCAAAAGATTCGTCTCGCGATTTACAGACAGACTGTATAATTAATTTTTGTTTTCGTCTATATTTAATGCTTCATGCATGTGCTGCAAGATTTGATGTGACGGAGAATATTGAAAACTTTTTGGATTTCGGAGTGAACTGGGCCTTGTTTAGTTCCCAAAATTTTTGCAAAATGTGAACAGTACCAATTTCGTTTGTATTTGACAAATATTGTCCAATCATGGACTAACTAGGCTCAAAAGATTCGTCTCATTAATTTCGATCAAAATGTGTAATTAGTTTTTATTTTTCATCTATATTTAATACTTCATGCATACGTCTAAAGATTCGATGTGACGGAGAATCTGAAAATTTTTGCAAAATTTATAGGGAACTAAACAAGGCCTAAACAAAGCCCACGAGCCGTTATCACATGGTCTCGCTGTTGTCACTGAATCAGTGATAGAGGAGCAGAGCTGGCAGGTTCATTTGTCCACTTGTATACGCTGAAAGGCAAACAAAAAACACACGGGCTTTATATGATCGTACTGTACTGGATTCTTTTGTTTAGGCTTTGTTTAGTTTTCAAATTTTTTTGATTTTGGGTAATGTAGCGGAGAATTTGAAAAGTTTTTTTTATTTTTGGGTTGAACTAAACAACTCTACTTGATTTGATACGTGACTCAGACATCAGTCGTGTTCGAGCAGTTGAAACAGCCGCTCACAGCTGCTGCCATTAGAGTGTTGTCTGAACAGTTGAAAGTGGCTAATCAAGCAAGCTGTGAGCCATTAGAGTGTGCTGCCATACATGATGCATGGATGTCTAATTAATGTCTTTGACAGTTGACACAGATGTTTAGTTTCGTTTCCTTTCCTAATCAAGCAAGCTGGAAGCCACTGTCGAGAGTCGAATTTACACACACAGTCAACCTCACGTATTCATTCCGATCTTATCACGTCCAATAATATCCTCTACCCACGCAAACATTCCAGCTGAAAGAAACAGATCACCTACCGATGCAAAGAACATGCATGCGTGCATGATGAGGTCACTCCACTCTGTTCTCCTGCCCTAGTTTCAAAGCACCCTTTCTTCGACTTTCGAGAGAAACAAAAACGGGTGTTTGGCCTCCTGATATTTTTTAACTCCCATTAAATTAAATATTTTAACACATGTATAAATTACTAAATATACACTATTTATAAAACTTAAAATACAACTAGAAAATAATTGCGAGTAGAATTTTTAAAGTCTAATTAGTCTATAATTAGATACTAATTATCAAATAAAACAAAAAAATTACGATAACTATTATATTTTAATATCACCCACTAAAGTCTAAAGACCCTCTAACTGTGGTCGTCTAGCACTAGCAGGCTCTGCTTACTCCTGTTTCAGAGCTTTTCTTTCCTGTGGTGTGTGTGTATGCAGAACAGAATGATGGCCCGTGCCTGCCTTGTACCACCGCACCGGCAGCACGAGCATAGCAGCATGGCCGTCGGTGGAGACGGTGGGGGTACTCGGGAAGGTCGACCGCACGGAATTTTTAACCTGCAATGCAAGCAATGTTCGTGTTCCCGTACTCGAGGAACAAGCGGCGTGAACTCGACACATGGCTGATCTGCCACGCACGTATACATACGGCTCTATACCTGGGACCGTATAGTATAGGTGTCGCGGTACGGTGTCACCACCAACCTGAACTTGGGTCGGAGCCTCTCATCGTACAATTTCAAAATAAAGCCCAGTGTGAAAAAAAATCCTTCGCGTTAAATAACCGCTTCAATCGCGCACTCCTCCTTCCATTCCAAACTAGTATAAAATAATTTGATTTTTTTCTAGACACATAGTTGTTCCTATATGTATTTAGGTATACAGTGTATCTAGCTAGATACGTACGCAGTAGTAAAGAAATATACCCAAAAAAGTTCAAAACATCTACTGTAGAATCTAGTACCCATAATTCTTCAGAAGGATGCAAACAAAGGGAAGCTAGGGAAGATCAGAGAGCTAGCTGAATGCCTAATAGCAGGAAGGTTATCACTGCATCACAAATTAAATTAACTGTGTGTAAATAAAAGAACCAAACAGTCCTGCCACAAGGCACGGAACGGCACTAGTGTACGTACCATGGTTCTATCGATCATCTCGCTTGCCCGTGAAGCAACAACATGCCGAGGGCTACTTCGATTCATCGGTGCTCTAAGTCTATAGGTTTCATTTCATTTCCAAGCTAACGCCTTGTTTAGTTCCGAAAAGTGAAAAGTTTTCGGTACTGTAGCACTTTCGTTTGTTTGTGACAAATATTATTCAATTATGGACTAACTAGAATCAAAAGATTCATCTCGTGATTTACAGCTAAACTGTGTAATTAGTTTTTATTTTCGTCTATATTTAATGTTTCATGCATGTGACATAAGATTTGATGTGACGGAGAATCTTGAAAACTTTTTGGTTTTCAGAGTGAACTAAACATGGCCTAAGCAGGATTTAGTGGTGCCCTAGTACGATAGTACCACACCTCACCTCCATGGCTCCATGGCCACCGGCGAGCACACGGGCCCATGGGGCCCGCGTGTGTGTTCACGGTTCACGAGCCCACTCATGTGCCGAAGGCTGCCGGTTGTTGCGCCGCCCACGGAGAGCCACACACTCACAGATGACACTTTTGGACTTGTTGGGGACTGCATGCCTGAGCCATAATGAGAGCAACATTTCAGCTGTAGCAAATATAATCGCTTGTTTTATTTTTTTTTGTTTTTTATTTTTTTATTATCTGTAAATGTTTAGGCACGGATCCATGCATGCGTGTGTGGAGACCAGTATAGCATGGAGAATCGTTGAGAGGCCTGACCTTGACCCGTATACAGTAGCAAAGAAATGTTTGTAACATTAGCCTTGTTTAGTTCTGAAAAGATTTCGGATTTCGCTACTGTAGCACTTTCGTTTTTATTTAACAAATATTATCCAACCATGAACTAACTAAGATCAAAAGATTCGTGTCGCGATTTACAGATAAACTGTGTAATTAGTTTTTATTTTCGTCTATATTTAATGCTTCATACATGTGCCGCAAGATTCGATGTGACAGGAAATCTTGAAAACTTTTTAGATTTCGGGATGAACTAAACAAGGCCTTTATTCATCAGCCTGCCTCAGGCTACTTGCAAAATCATTGACCATGATATATAATTGGTCACTGTGTCTGCATAAAAGGATGAAACATTTTCACTGTACCTCGCAGTCGCAGAGAGACAGAAGCACAGAAAGCACGTGCACGATGTCATAGGATAAGGTCCCCCCTCTTCCATTTGTCTCTCTCCAGCGTACACCTTGGACCTTGGAGGCTTTGGACCTTGCATCGACCACTACTTGCCCATACAAATGCCTGACAAGGGGAGACAGAGTTTCCATGAGGACCAAGCATGTATTAGTAGTATTTTTTTTTATGAAACCATGTATTAGTAGTATTACCACTAGACGATAGACATCAACCAACTTAGAGCAGTGCAGATTATAAAGTTATTATAACACCAAAATATACAATTGTCTGGTCACCATAAGCATAAGCATTGTTGGTGTTCTGGCTAGAAAGAATCACCTCCCTGAAGGAAGCACGTTGATAATTTCTGCTTCTCCTTGTCACGGTGAAACTTGTGTTAGAATGGTGTAATTCAGCGATTCTTGTCACTTGCACAAGCGCTGTTGTGCAATAGTTTGGTACTTGGTAGGTAGGATGCAGTGCTGTGAAAACTGTCAATGTGTGTTGAACGCACGTTCCAGGACGCGGAACGTGACACCGTGATCGTCTCCTTCAGGCTTCAGCAGCGGCGCACCACTGCACGATCCCCCCGAGCACGGAGCACCTAACTCCGCCATGGTCCAACTGAAGCGGAGGCTATTCTACTGCACAGACTACAGACCTGCAGATGCAAATGGAGCCACGTGGAAAAGCATTAGATTTCATTGGAGAATCGCTGGGGGTTCTTATGACACTGGAGCTGCGAGATTTTTAAATCGGTGTTTTCAAATGCAACCTCCCAAATTCGTCTTAAAAAATCAGTTATACATAGTCTTTACCGCCTACACTACAGGTTCGCAACGTCATTTTCTAGCAAAATACACTACTTATTTGCAAAAACAGTACTGGTAATTCGGATGCAACGGGGAGAACATAAGCTGCCTGAGATTCAAAGAGCTGCGAACCGCCACATCAAATGTGAACCATGAGGCTTTATACGTCCCAACAACAATTTTACATCCATGTATGGGCCAATGTGGGGGAAAAAATACTGTGAAACAATGCAATGCACGTTGGCTGATCTGAATGGTTAGCATAGAGCTAACCGGGCGACAGTAACAAAACAACTGTCATCGATCGACAACAGACTCCAAAATCACTGAAACAAACACTGGCTGGAGCAGCCTCTTCTTTCTGCTTCGGTTGCCAAATATCCCCCCGAGATTATACACACATGGCAAATGTAATATAGCTGACTCAGCTTTGATCTTCGTAGTGTGACGTCATTCATTTACACATTTCACCTCTTCATGAGAACCTGCAAGTTTCAGTTGGGTTAACAATTACCAAGAGCAGCAATAACTTTAAAACACATGCATTTTTTTTTAGAAAAAATACAGGACTTGAATAATAATATTTCCTGAGAAACCATATCCTTTTGGAGATTATTCCAGAGCCATCTACTCCCAACACCATAAACTTGAACGAATTAAGTGTAATGCCAAGCGAATTCTGCGAATATTTGATCTAAAAAAATTACAGTTTTCTTTGATTGTTGTGAGTATGCCAAAAGAAAATGAAGGTAAACTTAATGTGGTTGCAACAAGTTCTTCAGCCACAGTTCAACTCATATGAAACTAGGTTGCCAGCCTATTAGTAACTTCAAACATCAACAATGGGCCAGACAAAATTCACATTCCAATTCTCAGGAGCTAATATTGGACAACAACTGGATGGATAAGTGAAAAAACCTATGCCCCTTTCTAAATCTGAAAAGTGTATCTAGTAGACAGAAAACTGTCATGATGATTACATGTTCCAAGCAAACCATCTAAAAAGAATGAGGGATGCTTGAATAGCTGTAAGCAGCTTCAAATTGGCACATTTGACCTGCTGAACTTCTTTCTCGGGCAAGTATCTACCAGCAGATCTAAATTACTACCTGTCACTCTTTTTTCTGCAAGGTGTATTTTGTTTTGTTAGGAAAAGAATTCAAAGAGCAATTACTATATTGATATTTTATTTATGAGATAAAAATTATAATCATAAGCAAGATTTTTTTTAATACATGACCCTAATGACATCAACTGTGTCAAAAAAAACATGTCTTAAAGAAGTAATCAGTAGTCAAAAGCTTCTAAATGAAATTGTAATTTCACACAGAGGGAATACATGATTTCATCATGCAGTGTTCCAGTGACAGTATATTTCTTCCTAACGCATTATGATATACCAGGAGCTAAAACAGAGAATAATCAGTCGAAGATCCAAAAGAAATGAAGGAATAAAACTGTGCAGAATAATTTAAAAGCTAGCTAATATATGTACACCTCTACTTTGGATCATTAACAAATAGGTACTGCTGACAACTACACGACCGGTTGGACACGTATTGTCAGGTTTAGCTAACAGGTACCAGTGAATTAGTCCCATCAAAGGAACATCAAATAGACACTAAGATGAACAAATGGATCAATATTAACCTGATCACAATGCCATTTCCGCTTGCAGTGCAGCAAGCTCATCATCTTCAGCTGTAGCTTTCTGTGGAGCAGGGCGAGCTGGTTGCTTGTTGGCTGGTACATGCACTGGATGCATCGGAGGAGCTGCAACAGGCTCCAGAAGCTGAGATTCCAACTCTGCTCCCTCCAGTTCTTCAAGTTCCGCCTCCAGTTCATCCTGTAAGTTTTTAAAGTGGTAAGTGTGTCAGAGAAAACTATGCACTGCTAGATTGCAAATCTTAAATGTCTACAGTGAATTACCTCGTCAAAATCAGCAGCAGCTCCAAGAGGAGCTGACAAAGCATCCTGAATTTGTTTCATATTTTCAGTCTGTTCGTTAATTTCATCCATGGTCTTGTCGACATCATCAATGTTTCTGCAAGGACATGTTAAATAATCATTTTAAGACCTTGAACGACTAGGTGTGCAAATCCTAAAATGGACTCAAAATAAATACTAACGTCGCCTTTTGCATTGCTTTCATAGCAGCAGCTCCAGTTCTCAATGCATCAACAGTCTCTGTTGTAGCTTTAGCTGCTTCTAACATGATCATCTGTATAAAAAATGGGTTACACAGTTAACACACATAACATACAGTAAACAAAAAGCTCAATGTTTGAGTGCAAATATACCTGATCATGGATTCTCAACTGAAAATTTCCAAGCTGCTCAATTTGTTGCTCATAAAGTTTTTTCCTCTTCAAGGCTTGGATAGCCGCTGTTAAGAGGAAGTTTATTTGTATTAGCACAAGTTTCTATAAATCCAGTCTCCATTGCATAAGGAAGGAAGTTGGTAGCATTTGAATATGATCAATATTAGTTTACATGGAAGCCAAAAAGAGGAAAAATAAAGTGAACATAAGCTGTATTAGCTAATAATGCATGATCATGAGGTCTTCAGGTAAAAGATGTTGAAAATTGCACCACAAATAATGGACCATGGAATTTGCATTCTACGTGGATCTATTACATTGCAGGTGCATACAAACCTAAATTCATTTTGATAAAATACTACGTCAACATTGTGACACAATACTAACAATTACAAGCACAATAACTGTGTCAAAGGAAAATAGGAAATACCAGCATAATTGTAGATCCAATGCACCATGCCCAAAGAAATTTATATACACAAATATGATGGATAAGCCTAAATTCATTTTGATAAAATACCATGTCAACATTGTGACACAACGCTAACAATTATAAGCACAATAGCTATGTCAAAGGAAATGCCCATATAATTGTTGATCCAATGCACCAAAGAAATTTATATACACAAAAATGATGGATAAGCCTAAATTCATTTTGATAAAATATTATGTCAACATGGTGGCACCACACTAAAAATGATAAGCATAATAACTGTGCCAAAAGAAATGCCCACATAATTGTTGATCCAATGCACCACGCACCAAAGAAATTTATATGCACAAATACACAAATATGATGGATAAGCTCGGAGTGCAGCATGTGCACCGAGGAAATTCAGATTATATTACAAAAAGCATGTCACCTCCAATCGTACCGCCAGAGCACAAGCATACATTTCAAACTGCACTATTGCGGTTTACCATACCTCTTTTATTCTTTGCTTTTGAGAACTCCTTGGCTCTCTCAAGCTCAGCGGCTGCTTTCTTCTCCAGCACCTTTTCTTTCTTCTCGAGCATATCAAGTGTCTGGATATAAATAAAGTGAGATTTTAGAACTTTCTATGTTACTATGGCATAGAAATTACATGCGCCAAGTTGGAAGCTATAACAAAAGCATATAGTTCACTAGTTGACTAAACATACGCAAAGAGTTAATGGTAATGATCCCTTCCTAATAGTAATAGGTAGAATGTTAGAACTTCAGGAGCAAATATAGAAAATCAAAGAATAGATGGAGCTTATGCCACGGGAAGAACTTAAGCATCCCATAAGTTGAGATGAATTTAACAGCATGTGAGAGTTCCAAGACACTAAAGTAGAAGGGTGGGAATTTTTGTCGTGCACATGCATGAGGCATGATAAGGCAACAAGTGATGTTATATTTTGGTTAAACCTTATGATAACAGTTCAATACAAAATGATGGGTGCTCTGAGGTCGCGAATATATTTAGGCAGCCAAAATAAGAAAACATCAATAAAGAAGAACACCTTAATGGAATGGAAGTAACACGGTAATCATACGCCCGGAAATAATAAATAAAGAAGACAGAAAGGTCACCTCATTTAACTTGTCCAGAGTAGCCAAAGCATTGGAGTTGGCCTGCTCCTTGGGCTTCCCGAAGATCCTATTGAACATGGACATGGCTACAACACTCGCAACAGAAACTCAACAACACCTGCGATAATTTTTGCCAAGCAATCGAAGTTAGAAGGCATAATACGTGCACATACACTTGTAACTAGGTTCAGATCCGAATACAAATAGTAGTATGTTAGGGTTCGAGCGCGCGGTTTCGCACAGCAGGAAGGGAAGGGAAGACCAAGGAGAGGGCGTCCCTATGGATTACGTTAAGGTTTGGGCGCACGGCTTCGCACAGCAGGAAGGGAAAACCGAGGGGAGGGGGCATACCTGGTGGTGCTCGTCGCCGGCGAAGGTGGCGAAGCCGGGCGGCAGCGACGGCCGGCCCAGTCGTCGTCGGTGGGTGCGGGTTGCGCGCACGCTTGGGAAGTTGGGGGGGCTTGGGGCCTCGTCCGGTGCTGTGGTGGGCTTAGATGGGCCGCTTGACTGCCCCGTCCGTCCCTCCCTGAGCTGGTCCCTTCTTCGATGGTATGATAGTGAACGGCCCGGATGCAGCGACTGCAGGGAGACGTCGACACGGCCGACGTCGGGTGATTTTTTTTTTATTCCGAAAATGACAAGGGCGATGGTTCCATCTCCGTAGCAAGTAATCCAGCAGCATTGATCACCTGCTTTTAAGCTGCGTTTTCAGTAATGTTGGCAATGGATAAATCCCCATCGGGTATGAACTCCCCAGACCCATTCCCGTGACAACAATATAACACCACGGGTATCCCCATATACATTGATGGGTAGGGGAATTTCCCCAGACCCATACCCGGGTGGGTAAATTAGATCCGGCGGGTCACCCATACCCGCCAAACATCAGCAATTCACAAGCATCAGTCACGTAGTAGCAATTCACAAGCATCGTCACATAGCTATTCACAAGCATCGTCACATAGCCATTCACAAGCATCGTCACATAGCCACCTCACCATATACCTAGCAAATAGCAACATAATAATTTCTGCTGCAACCACTGGTCACAACACCATAATAGTTCATTGTCCATACAAATCACATAGTAGAGAGTAGTACTTTGCTAGCACTATATAGGGTTTCAGTGTATGGGCTACCGGTGGACTGGTGGCTGGTGGGCTTCTTTAGTTTTGGGTTGGGTATTTTTCACCCATGGGTAAATGGAAATGGGGACTACTAGAACGTCCCCATACCCACGTACCCAATGAGTGAAGGGTTTGCTCCGTTTGTATACCCATAGGTACTGGTCTCACTGCATATTGGTACCATAATAGAGTAAATACCCATCGGGTCACGGGCCCCATTGACATCTTTAGTTTTCAGGCTGGACCTTGCTCCTCAGAAGCACACCTGGCTGCAGTCCAGGAAATCATTGGGACCTGGCAGGGTTCAGACAGCTATATATGTCGCTTGCTACCGTCATCGCCAAAACATTGTATTTTCATAGTACAGGCGTGTGCTTTGTGGTGTCTGTGTGTTTGTGTGCTGGTCTGTAATTTTCAAATCTCTTTCTTCTCTTAATAAAATACGTACCTCGTGGCACGGTCGAGAAAAAATAACCTCTGTAAAAACTACAAAGTGCAGCTGGAAAAAAAAAAGTAAGAAATGCATTCTGTTATTACTTCCATGTATCACAAGGTCATAAATAAAATGGGCGTCCATCCAGAAACGCTCAAAGAGCAAGTAAGAATAAGATCACCCGCCCACATCACAGCCAGCCTCATCTAGGGTCATTGTTGCAGAACCACGTTAAACTTAAACATGAAATGGCACCGTACCTGTTAAATTCCCAGGACATGCCTCCTCCCAACTAATGGAAAACGGGTTAAAAAAAACCGTGGAGGTGCCAATGCATTCTTATTATAATTTATTACAAAATTGGTTACTTTTGTACGGGCTAACGATCAAGCAGCAGAGCTCGCGTTGCATCTAATTGTTCTCTTGAGCGGTTTTCGCCCCCAAAGAATTCTTCAAAACACGTAATTGCCTCCTTTCATTTACAATAGCAGTCTCCTAATGTCACTGAAATTCAGCGCCAGCTCCGTGAAAAACTTGCCTGCTCCCCAGTACAGTGCAAAAAAAATGTGATTAAATTGTGAAATAGTACAGTCCAAAAGGGAATGAAGAGACAAAAACAAAGCAAGAAATGAGATGCACACCTCCTACTTGCCCATCAAAAACACGATGGTCAGCAGATAGTGTCAAGCTCATCTTTGTAACCGCAGCAGCCTTCTCTGTTCCTGTACAAAGTTACATGAGTTAAAAAAAATGTGTGCAATTGTTATGAGCAGGAAGGCAGTCTGTCAAGAAAATATACCATCGCTGTCCACAACAGGTTCAACAACCTTGTTTCCTCTACCGACTGCGAGAATGCCAGACTGACAGAAAGAAATGAAGAATAGGAATCGTCAGTACAATTTCGAAGGATCCCATTACTAGGGAAATAGGGAAGCAAACATGTGTGAGGAGGGACCTGTGGAGGGTTAATGATTGCACAGAAATGGTCCACAGGGTACATTCCAAGATTCGAGATACTGCATAAGAACAAGTCATAAAATGTTAAAATATGGAATTTCAACGATGGAAAGAATTCCCTGAAGAACAATGGTAAACAGGCACAAGTTGCTTGCCTGAAAGTTCCCCCTTGAAATTCGTTAGGTGCAAGCTTCCCAGCTCTTGCCTTTTCAGCCAGCTGCTTAACCTGAGTGATTATGAATGACTCAAAATCATTGAAAATAGAAATTGTTCTACACACAGAAAGGCTGATTTCTGATAGAATTGTAGACCATAAAACTGTGCAATTTTAGTGATTTCTTCTGCGAGCAGCAAACTTGATGGTTGTCGATGGCAAGGAGCCAAGAATTACATGCTCAAAAACAAAAACTGCCTGAGCATCCTGGAATACAAACATCTGCTGAACTTTGACAACATTATCTTACCTCTGAGGATATTGCAGATATAGTCTTTTGATCCGCATTTCTTACTATTGGGGTCATCAGGCCCTGGAATAGCAAAGACCATCATCAGGCACTGAAGGTACACTAATACTCCCTCCGTTCCAAATTATAAGTCATTCCAAGAATCTTGGAGAGTCAAAGCATTTTTAAGTTTGACCAAAAATATAGAGAGAAATATAAAGATTTATGTCATAAAATAGGTACACTATGAAAATATAACTAACAAAGAATCTAATGATACTTGGTTGGTACCAAAAATGTTATTATTTTGCTATATAAATTTGGTCAAATTTGAAAAACTTTGAATGTCCAAGATTCTTGGAATGACTTATAATTTGGGACGGAGGGAGTAATTACTTCCATGGAGTGTGGACTCTAGAATCATACCTTCTCTGTAGCAACGGCAATAGATATATCAACTGAATCACACTTTTGGGTTTCTTCCTTCTCATTGTTCCAGTAAGCTGGCAATAGATGCAAATACATAAAATCTTCAAAAGTGGAGACTGAAGAGAGCTACACATACTGGTCTAAACAAGCAAAGCATACAGAAACCAGCATGTTTACCGAATGGTTTCAATCAATTCAGCTATACTACAAAACAAAAGAAAAAAAAAGGGAAAAGAAAGGACACGTAGCTGGCTTTCTAAGTAAACAGGGCAGGGAAAAACTACTACTAGCATGATTCTAGTTAGGATTCGCCAAAACATGTCAGACAGCAATAGACATGGCTGCTTTCCACTAGTACTATGCTTGCCAAGTGCCAATATACATTTTAACTATGACTCCTTCTATAGAAGCTGGAGTATTCCTATAGGAGTAGCCAGGACATGGGTGCTGGACCTGGGGTTCCAATAAGATAGCCTAAGGCTTGTACTGTTGTACAAGACATAAGCTTACAACGAGTCATGGTCCAACCACTCAAACTGACTCCTCAGTGAACAGAAAGCACAAGCAGGTTGGTATCTTATTTTAATATAATGGCACAAATCCTAGCACCCTGAAAAGAAAAACTCAGCACAGCCCCATCGTGTCGATGATCAAATTCAGCTTATGGGAATTCTATACCATATGTTAGTCTAATGTAAAACTTGCTTAGATTCAACAGTTTGAGCTGGAACTAGCTCATAGTATTCCACTGCAACATATAAATGTTCAAACTACCATCTTGGTTGCAAAATCAGCGTGGGCTGTGCAATCAAAATGAGAATGAATCATGGTATGAGGCAGTCTTGGGATGCTACTACTGCTAGCTTTCTAAAGAGAACGCTACCATGTACTTAAGGGTAGCAGTAGCACACAATTAACTTCCCAATTTAAGACAGAAAATCCCTCAAAAGTTCCTCAGAAAGGTCATTGTGGAATTCTTATGTATACACCAAGCAGGATTTGTGATTCATACATCTGACAAATAAATAATTCTAGTTCCATGCCTCAGGAAAAAAAAACATTGGAATTTGATGGTTATTTTGTTATTTTGAAATTACCATTTGCTTCAGGGACGTTCCGCAAGGCAATTGCCACAGCCTTTATGATGATATCATTTACTGAAACTTTAATGCCATGTTGCTCTGCAATGAATGAAGTCATGAGCAAAGAAGACCTTTCGTGTTATCTTGAAAATAAAAAAGTTATTTGATTACTGAAAATTATATCAGATAAAAGAAGATATATAACACACCTTTTAGTTCATTCCTGAAAGCAAGCAAGGGATCCAGCACAACATCTGACAACAATGTAAAACATATCATCGTGCTACAATATTATGAAAATAACATGTGCATGGAATGAAATATGAATACAAACCTTTGGATAGATACAAATGTGGAGTCGTCTGTTTTGATTCGAGCAACCTTTTTGCAATGACCTGCATGATAAGAAAAAATGTTTGCACTGCTGAAACATGGACCTCATACATTATACTTTATTCAAGAAAAGGATTCGTAGATGAAGATGATACATTATAACATTGTAATGCACAGACCTAACTGAGTTCACTTTTCATGAAAGACAGTTCTTTACTACTCCCTCCATCCCAAATTATAAGTCATTCCAAGAATCTTGGAGAGTCACAACATCTCAAGTTTGACCAAATTTATATGATAGGATAATAACATTTATGACACCAACTAAGTATCATTAGATTCTTCATTAATTATATTTTCATAGTATATCTATTTGATGTCATAATTCTTTGTAATTTTTTCTATAATTTTGGTCAAACTTGAGATACTTTGATTCTCCAAGATTCTTGGAATGACTTGTATTTGGGATGGAGGGAGTAGTAGCAAGATCTACTAGACACAAAAATGGATGATATTGGCTATAAACTGGTACAGCACATTTGCAGAACCCATCCCCAACGAACAGTTATATGTGCTTGAACTCCTATGACTAGTTCACAGGTTGAAGCTCCTGATATTAATCCAAAATACTATGCAAACAAAACATGAAGTTCATCAATAATCTGTTTCATTGTGTGAAACTCTCGACCATGCTACAATCCATATAGCTAGGGACAAGATCACAAGACAGAGGGAGCTCGTGTGGTCAATATTTCTTTCAGTGTCAAAAGATTCTGTACTTTAACAAACTATGACTGGAGAATGAAGCAAGCCTTACAAGGAAATGAAAGCCAGGTCACACATCGCACATAATCAAATACAGTGGAAGTGCATGGGATGATGAGTGGAGCCAGTCACTGCAACTTCAAGAAGGGATAGCACATCTGCACATGTGTGGACTAAGGTCCTACTACTTCAAGGTGTCTTGACCCTTGAGCTTAAGGCTGCTTGAAGCTGAAGTGCACAAAGTTAATTGAGTTCTTTAGCTTTTTAGGAGTTCCTTTTTATTAAGATTTCAAAGCATCCAAAACAAGCTTCTAGGAGAAATAGACTTCTAGAGGAAACAAAGCCTGCAAATGAGCAAGGCGTAAATGTGGGAGCTGAGTTTTAGCCAATACTGATGTTTTAAAAGACTCAATAAAAGCAAATATCATGCAGCACTTGAAAAAAAAACAACTAAACTTAGGGCGTGTTTGGATATGTGTGCGTGTTGCGCTCCGCAAGGACATGAGAAAATCCCATCAAATGACCTTCAGTTGTGCGTTTCCATGCCACACAAGTGCAAAAGCCCAAGAGGCAAGAAATTCAACACTTTCCCAAGACTTGCTTCTACAGGGAGAAGCGCTACCCCAAGACAAGTATCCAAACAGGGCCTAGACTGACCTCAGATGCTAGTTATTGAGTTTACCATGTGCTTAAGGTAACATAAGAGAAAACGATCATAATATCTACTGAAATCAATAAAGTCAAACACGGTACCTTGCGTATCTGACTATTTGGAATATCTTCATATGTATCAGCCTTTTGTGAAACAGGGGATGCTTGAGCTTGGGAATCTCGAGTTGGCTGAGATGAAGGTTGAGCTGGAGCTTTCTTTTCTTTGATTGAACTTGAACTGACACCTGACTTCAATGCCGCCAGAACATCCCCTTTCAGAAGGGTGCCACGGGGGCCTGTTGCTCTCAGGGATGACGTATCCAGTCCATGTTCCTTGATCAGTAACTTAGCTGCTGGGCTGATCCGGCTCACTGTTGAGGTTTGTTCAGGCACATTAACTACTTTATTTTGTGGCACACTTTCTGTTGAATGCTCCTCCTTTTGTTCACCTCCAAAAGATGTATCGGCTGGTATACTTTTAATATCCTCGAGGTCTTCAACCTTACAAAATGGACAACCAGAACTAAGTACAAAAGAATCACTAAGATATAAATCATTACATTAAAATGGATGTTTATGAATTATGAGTTTATGACATAACAAACAATCAAATCAGTAATGGAGCTATACCGTGACAGCAATGGGTTGTCCAACCTGAACATCTTTAGAACCTTCAGGTGCTAAAATCTTGGCCAGATACCTGAAGCATTAAAGGGGTAAGGGTAGACACAAAAGGTGTGTGCAGGATACAAAAACATTCATGATAAGAAATGATAAAGTGACACAAGAGAATGAAGATTTGATAAACATAAATACACGAATGTTATGGGCAGCCAGCTGGGAGCCCACAACACTAAAGGAAAAAAAAATGAAACCATTATTATTTGATCTAGCAGTGCCAGTTTCCAGTTATTTAAAAACTTCCACTTTTTTATGTCATTACCCATAATGGTAGAATAATTAAATAGACTTAAAGTTGCAAAAGATCACCAGAGTATCTTTCCACGCATTTTATGGACCATGCATGTTATACAGCTTAGGTCAGTCTGCCATCAACACAGTCCATGTGCAATGGAAAAGGTAATCAGGTGAAACAAAGAAGAATGCATAATTGCATATTACGCTCAGTTTGACTTGGAACAATAGATTGATAAAGATTGTCTGATGGGTAAATAAATAAATAAGGTTTAAATAAGTTAATTCCGCTAGTGAATCCTTTCATATGAAGAAATGTACCAGTAGGTTACCATAACACAAAATATGGTGTTAACTTTGGAACTAAATATAATGAATGGGTTTCATTAAATTTTGGTGAGAATATGTTCCTGGAGCATTATCATGTGCTCCGTCCATGAATGGGGGGTTCTAATGAAAAGAACTAGCAACTATTCATGAGATTACAACATCATGATAGAAAATGTAAACTTGCGAATGTAACATCACAACAATCAAAGTAACTGAATCATTACTAATAAAATCTTAGAAAAAATCGTCAAGGGCATTACCCCTCTTCAAGGCTTTCAAACTCAAGAGTGGCTTTATCAGTTTCTATCTCACATATCACATCACCAACCTCTATCTGCAAAGAACATAAAGTTTAATGATGCTGTTCTCAGAACTAAATAAAACACATTAAATGAGAAAAGTAGGAAACCCTAAGCTGAAAATAGGATATTCTTATTGAATCAAAAAATAACAGTTAGCAGAAGCATAACCTTGTCTCCTTCCTGTTTTCTCCATTTCGCGATGTTACCTTGATTCTAATGAAAACTGTGTCAGAGTACCAAATATGCAGAATACAAAAGACACTAAGCAAACAACATGTATTAATGTCTTACTAAGATAAATGTTTTACCATAGTAGGGGATAGTGCTGGCATTCCAACCACCAGATGTGGAGGAAGCCCTGCAAAAAAAGATAAAACAAATTAATGGAAGGTAGTTTATAAAAATAATATTGCAGTATAACCGATATGCGCTAACAGAATATACAGATACATGTTTTAAATGATAATTTAGTTGTAATAATATGAAAAAAAATGCAAGTAATGAGGTACAAATGGATGTGATTCATCAGCACAATATGTTCACAGAACAAGATCTTGCTTAGGACATTTCTCTTGAATCGGTTAATTTTGTACAAACCAATTGTTACTGCAGAAAATCACACAATACTGCATAATGACATAGGTGAGCACATGAGGTTCTTTCCTTGTTGAGTATATTACATTGCAGAACAAAAGGAACATAGTTAAACAATATATAACTTGACCAAGTCCACGAGATTTAAGCTAGCAATTTAAATACACATTTTCTGTTGATGCCAACCAGGGGTAGATAAATTCAAAGACTTGCACAACATCAAAGGTACAGAATAAAGTCCATAAGTTATGGAATAATTTTCTGTTTATTTGTCTATGTCAAATTAACAC
The DNA here is from genome assembly GCF_000003195.3 of Sorghum bicolor. Lineage (NCBI taxonomy): Eukaryota > Viridiplantae > Streptophyta > Magnoliopsida > Poales > Poaceae > Sorghum > Sorghum bicolor. The sequence goes on from NC_012870.2 coordinate 3,499,248, forward strand.
TGTGAGATGGTTATACCTGCAGATGAGAACCAGTGGGCTGGCATGGGGATCTGCAATAAGGACGCAGTATCAGGATGCAGTTAGCAATTTTATAATGGATGAAAAGTTTTAGTATTTTGGGCCCACCTTGTAATGTGCGCCCAGAGATGCTAGAAGTGATGGCCTGGAAAGAAATCATACTTCAGAAAAAAAAAAAATATATATATATATATACTTCACAAAACCTTATTCCAACAATCTTCAATTGCAAGTAAATAAACTACACAAGTGTTGGTCGACGTTCACGATTTATGAATTTAGCAGTTAACCTTACAGTTAAAATTGGTGGCATCATAAGTCCATGGAGTGACAAACAACTAACACGACAGTAGAAAACCGAACAATCCCTTGAGGTATAAAGTCTACAATGATGTACCTCGTGGACGCACATCTGCCCACCTCTGCTAAGGAACCCCTTGCCCGCGACAAGCTGTGGCCAATCAACATTACATGGTCAAATAGCTGTCTCGAAAAGCATCAAAATCTGCACAAATTCGTCGGCAGCGTCGATCATCTAAAATCTTACCCGACCAGAAGTGCACGTATGTTTGCCATCTTCCCAAGCAAAACCGCCGCAGCAAATGATCCCTGGTACAGGATACGCAGAATGTGTCACAAAACAAAAGGGGCAGCAAAGAGGGGTGGAATTCAGTTGGGCACGAAAAATATTCTACAATCTCCGACAGGGCCACGCATGGATGGGCGGATTCACCGGCGGAGCCAAGGCCCGGCCACCCTGGGCAGTTGGCCGGGCTCCCACGGTACAGCAGAGGCGGGAGAGGCGAGGGAGGTGCGTACGCAGGGTCGCCGGCCGGTGCGCGGAGGACGGAGGCGAGGGCCCGAGGATTGGCGAGCACAGAGACTACGGTGCCACATAAATCCAAAACAATAAATCTAAATGGAGAGGAAGGAGATTTGACCGGGAACAGAACCAATCTCGTGCTTCCAACAAATGAATCCGTCCCCATTCAACCGAGCCAGGACTACCAGGAAGGAAGAGATCGCTACTCACCGGGACGGACGGATCTCCAAGCCCGCTCGAGCGAGAGAGGAGCAGCAGCCGTCGGCCGGAGGAGAGGAGAAGGACTACGGCGGGGCGGAAGCCGGGCGAAAGGAGGATTCGGCGGCGCCGGGTTAGATGCCCACCACCAGCGCGGACGAAGACGAGCAGGGGGAAGGGAACCCGCAGCCGCAGGGAAGGCAGGTAAGGGCTGTCAACGAGCCGAGCTCGAGCGAGTAGCCGAGCCGCTGGGGATACCGGTGTTAAACCTGACCTGAGTACCTGACACGTAGGGTCTCCTGACACAGTGACACCATCACGCAGCTACTCATCACCAATTAGGAGACTATAAACATAAGCTAATTATAAAACTAATTACATAAGTTTTAATTAATCTGTGAGACGGATCTATTAAGTCAAATTAATCTATAATTAGCTCATGTGATGTTATGTAAATATTTATTAATTATAAATTAATTAGAACTTGATAGATTCGTCTTGTGAATTAACCATAATTTATGCAGTTTTATAGTTAACTTATATTTAGTTTTTCTAATTGGTACTATACCTTATAAGACTATCTCCAACAATCGTCACCCAAAATACAAGACTCATTTGTCCTTTGGGTAGCGCTACAGGTAAAAGGTTCCATACCTATTTTTAGTCTTCTCCAACAACAAGACCTAAAAGACAACACTCTCTGCAAATGGGTCTCGAGAAGAGAGGATACCCAAATTTGGGTTATGCCTCTCCTGATACCCAAAATAGGTCTTCTGTATGGGTACTCTGTTGTAGGCTATAGGTATTGTGTTGGAGACCCATTTTAGATTTTTAGATTTGGGTTCCAAATGGGTGTCGCTGTTGGAGATAGCCTAAACATCCGAAAGCTACAAACTTTAGTTCGGGTTCCCAACAACCCTCTCGGCGAGTCGGGCTTGGATCGAGCCTGCACGAGCCGAGCACCAAGGAGCTCACAAGCTTCGAGCCATTTCTTTATAGCGCCAAGCAAAGAAGCAGGTTTGGTTGTTGGTCGACGACCGGTGGCTGCGAAAGTTGCGGATGGCGCGATCCTCACCGTCCACTACCAACACACGTACACGATCTCTGAGCTTGACGTCTGGGATCCCTCGCCTCTCAGTTCGCCATTCGCCGTCTCACCACGAGCGACAAATTTGCAGTTAAAAAGAAATCCAAAGTCAACGCATGAATTCAATTCGTTTTTGGCCTTGGCCTTGTACGGTGATATGAATATCTCTTTCAAGATATACAAAAGCACTTTTTCTTTGGTTAGAGGGAAACGACCGTAACGTACGAGTCCAAGGAGTTCAAATTTCTATTTGGACACGTGGAAATTCAAAGAGGTAATTGGGGCTTGGAAATATCATTAGGGTATTTATAGTGCAGAAATCATGATAGTTTCTATAGATATTAATTGCACTACTATAGGCCCGTACATAGGGCAGTGCAAGTGGAGCGATGTCACAAGGCCCCCAAAACATTAGGGGCCCAAATTTTACTCAAGTGTATATATATATTCTTAATTCCATTAATACAAATTAGCTATTGTAACTCTTAGTATATACGTGTAGTGTTTTATGTCATAAGAACAAAAGGCCTAAGAAGACGCATTAGAAGAGAAGGAAAGAATACTCGCATATATGATGTAAGTCTTAATGAGGTCACAAATTAATTACTAATTTCTCTCATAGTATATCATATATGGCAAATGTTTTGACATTATATTAGAATGTACTCCTAAATATAAATCCAATATAACCACATTTGTCGTAGAACTTTTCATACAACTAGGCTAATTATTGACCAAACATATCAAAGTTCAAATCTCAAAAAATGTGCAGCTTATATTTTTTAGACATTTTATATGTGCCCTTTTTAAGTTTTGCACCAGAGCCTCAAATTCTTAGGTACGGCCCTGCACTACTACATAGGCAAATTGTTGATATGGCAACTGATTTAATAAGGAGAGAAAAAATTCAAGAAACCAGAACTAACTAAGAAAATTGGGTCTTCACGCTTATCGATGGATACGAAACTACTCGTAACCTATTGAGAGAACAAACATGGTTCTGCACTACTTTATGTCCTATATTTTATAAAATCTTATGCTGAAAAGATTAGTTTCTTAGTATAATGTCTTAGGCTATAGAAACAGTTAGTAGTTTCTTGTATTAGGAGTGTCCTTAAGATATTTTTAAAACAAAACACTAGAATAAGACAAACATGGGAATGAAATATGCTAACACTTTCAACCCTACAAGATTTCAAAGCAGAGGAAAGTTTATGAATATGGCTTTAGAAGCAATGTGGAAGAGCATAGGTATATGCTAACACTCTCACATGATAAAATTTAGCTCATGTTTCGTTTCCTCCAAAATTCTTTTTAGAATAGCCCAATGCATAGGAATGTCAAAGGAATTTTTTGATAACATTCATTTGTTCCAAATAAGTTTATACTTTATAGAAATATTTCTTATAGATAATTGATATATATATATATATATACTCCATTGTAGTATATGGATTGAAACATATACATCAATCTAATCTAGTATTTGAATACGTACATACATGAATGCATGTGCAGTCAGTGGAAGGCTAGAACGTCTTGCAGTGCTCTTCCGCACTTGCACGTCATGTGCATAGTGAACCATGACTAGGGCCACGGCCGCCCTAGGCCTGGGTCCGCCAATGGCTACCAACTCAGATAGGACCAGAAAACTAATCATCATATGCTTTTTGTTGCTATGTGAATCTTGCATTATGTATTTAAGTATGAACTCAACGACAATTCAGACATGTTCAGATCTCAAATTTTTGTACCAAAGGGTGAAGCTCTTAGTTAAGAGGGCGAAGCTGTTAGTATGATAAGATTTGGCACTTGTCATACCTTATTTTTCCAATGATTTCCTCATCTAAATTACCTAGATGGAGTTTGTCTCACCCGACTGAAGAGCAGCGATTCGGGGACCGTTACGTGAACCTAGGTTGCTGTTGATGTTGGCCTGTTGGGCTTAGTTGTCAATAAGTGAAAATGTATGGCCATATGGGTCTCTTCCTTGTCTGTGTAGGGATGAAAAAGGACAAAAAACCCTCAACTATTTTGCACTTCAACATTTGAATAGAAAACGAAAGCGAAAGTAATAAAGCTGGATGCAAAAATAAACATGAACTTACGAAATATCGAGGATTTTAAAAATGAACCGATTCAAGCGGAATTATATCGAACACGGTTTGCATACGAAAAATCAACACGAAATATTAATCCTAAGGCCAAGTGCATAACAATTAACAAGTGTTATAACTTTCATATAGAAGTATCTCTATTTGACACCATATAAGAATGATATGATTTTTCCCACACGACATTGTACGTGATTAATATACTGCTCAAACTTTATTTATTTATTTTTAACATCTTAACCACCTCAAATGAAAAAACTCAAAACTAGAAAGTCATAGATCTCGTCAAGATTGTAATCATATAAAGATCATCTTTATCTGAGATTGTATAAAAAACTATAATTTTTTTTAAAGTTGGACTTCTAGTGGGCCAAAAACGGTTTAAATTGTATTTAGAAAACTAGATATTCCAAATAAATAGTAGAAAAATAGAAAACGGTCAGAAAAAACCTAAACCTTTTTATTCCATTTTAGAATTTGGCATTCCATATTTCAAACTGAATTTGAATGTGTCCAAAAATACAAATTCGATTAGGTTAAATATAAAAAATACGAATATATCGCCTTCTGATCCCTCGAGATAGAGGACTAATTGGACCAGGCCAACCAACAACAATAACATCAAGATGCAACCAACAGCAATGACATCAAGTTGCAAGCGCAAATTTTAGGACAGATCGTCACTTAAGTGCCCACCCCGTCTTGCGCAATATACCAAGGAACTTGGACATTAATTAACGATAACATGAAGAAAATTTGATGTACAATCCAACGATACACAGACGGTCTGAAGTTACTGCTATCATCAGACCTCCTTAAGGTCAGTCTCAATATATAGTATGACATTGCCAAGTTAATAATTTTGTTTATGTGACATCTTATTTAATGTGTATGATATTCTTATGAAACATGCATTGAGACTGGCCTTAACTCGGTGTTTGAGTTAATACAAATGTTAGTTGGTTTCGGTGGTTAGCTTATTATATCTGTTTTATTTACGATAATCGCTATCGTTGCTACACCCGATGGGTTGCTGTGTTCACTCACTGAAGTATGGGTGAAGTCTCTGGTTCAACTTTCAAGTCCAGGGTGGCCCACAACGCAACCGAAAAAGAATGGAAAAAACATCCTACTCTTTCATGCACATTGCCTAGTCTGGGTTTTTTCTTCTTTTCAATATGTATATAAAGAAATCAGTAGATCGTTTAAACAACAACAATAATAATCACAGCTAAAACCAGTTTCATCCGTTGGTATCCTTTTTGCCGAGCTTCTGACCTATATGGGCTTTATATTAACAATGAACGGCGTCAGAATGCTAAATCCTGAAAACCATGAGATAGAAGGGCGAACGGTTCAGCATCGAGTACAACATGCTAGTGTTCATTTTTCCCTCCTGAATCCCCAAATTCTCCTTTTCTGAGCCTTATTATCTTCAAGCAACCTGAAATAAAAGGAAATTTTGAGATGAAAGTTTAAGGTTTTAAATCCTGACAAAAGTGTTTGTTTTTATGTAGAAGCCCTTCCTCTTAGTATATTTAATTCCTTATGAGACACTCTTTTGAGTGTCTTTCAAAAAAAAATGGAAAACTTATGAGGACCTGTTTTAGTAACTAGTTTCACTAATGAGGATAAATTAATTTTAAGTGTGAACAAGATACTGCCAGAAATAGATGCAGCTCAAGCTCAAGTGCGCAATAATTTGGCCAAATTATTTGGGGAAGTATTCGACAAAGGAACAAACATGTTTCCTGTCTCAGAGACAGACATTGGAAAGTGAAGCTGCAAAACTATTAAAAGTACCAGATGGCCAAGCCTAAAAAGTACCTATTATCAGAGCAACTCCAACAGCTTTGCTATTCTTATTATGAAGGCTTTTTAGAACTTGTATAGTAAAAAAATAGGCTCCAACAGATGTGCTATTTGGTTTTGTAAAATAGAAAGTTTGCTATTTCTTGATTTTCGTTGGCCATATATAGCCAACCACTGACATTAGCTATCTGATAGCAAGGCTGTTGTAGGCCTCTTCTTTTTTAGGAAGTTTTCTATTTTACAAAATGGCTAAACATTAGAATTTAGCTACTAATTTTAGCCAAGCTTTTGGAGATGCTCTCGAGGGCAGGTGGAGCGGCAACATTCAATTACGTAGATATGTGTAAAACTAGCGGTCATAAAATCTTATCATCTTCCACATTGCAGCTTTTTCAGATGACTCATTACTGTAGGGCCATAATTTCAAGAATAATGCACAATGCTGCTAGAGACTTCACCCCACAAAATTGTTGTTGATGTCAAAAACTTGATCTTGCAAAAAATATTGCCTGGTACTCAACTCCCATTTATGCCCCCCCCCCCCCCCCTCTTTTGCAATAGTGTAGGCAAAAAGGGCTGACTGTGCTACTATCCATACTAGTACAACACAATTTTTTTTTACAAAATGTGAACAGTAACACTTTCGTTTGTATTTGACAAATATTGTCCAGGCTAACTAGGCTCCAAAGATTTGTCTCGCAAATTACATGCAAACTGTGTAATTAGTTAGTTTTTTATTTATATTTAATGCTCCATGCATGTGCCACAAGATTCGATGTGACGGGGAATCTGAAACATTTTGCAAAATATTTGGGGAGGTAAACAAGGCTGCATGCTACAATTCATATGTATGAGCTTGGACAATTCCGTGGCCTTAATTCTAGGGTCTCCAATAAGTCAGCATGCTACAGCCAATTAGAGTACGCATAGGATACCAGGATCACCTTGTGCTCCCACGAAGGTATGACCCAAAATCTAGTAGTAAAAACACATCAATAGATATGTTCTGAGAAAAAAAAAACATCTTTGTTTTTCCTTTTTGATCTACAAACCTGCAACAAGTGTATTACTAAGTTACACCCATTTGCATCTCTGCAAAATGATCTACGAAGATTGACATTCAAAAATCAAAATGGGCATGAAGTCAAGGCAAAATTCATCATCCAGATTCTCCTTAAACGATTTGTGGCATGTTAAGGAGCCTTTCTTTTTGGCCTATAAACTCACTAGAGCAAGTGTTATGCAGAGTTACACCTGTGTGCAGCTCTAAAAAATGATTTATGAATATCAAACATTCAAAATGAACAGCCGAACCAATACTTGTACATTTCCTAATGTAAACAAAAAACTTCCAACATATTATGCCACTTGTTAACTCAATCATATCGTTCGAACATGCCAACATCACATAAATTTCACCAGGATACAAGTCCTACTTCTAACTCTCTCTTTTTTTTTAAAAAAAAATGCAATGACAAGAGCGCTGCCTTTCATCAATTAAGGAGGGGAGCAAAAGAGTTTATATACAAGATCAATTTAATTTAATTACCTGCGATTGAACAACAAATTTCACCAGAGTCAGAGTACAAGTCTTTTTTGCTCAACTGTAGTGGTCATATTGCCAAATATCGTGCCCCTTAACAATAACCGACAACATCAAAGAGGAAAGGGGGTCTGGGAGTCATCAATTTGCAGGTGCAAAATGATGCTCTCCTTCTCAAACATCTCCACAAGTTCTATAGCAAAGTTGATGTTCCCTGGGTCAATCTCATTTGGAGCAAGTATTATTCCAACAAGGTGCCGCACGCCACCAGAGAGGTTGGCTCGTTCTGGTGGAAGGATGTACAAAGGTTGAGCACAATTTTCAGGAATATTGCCCGATGCAACATAGGTGATGGCACGACCGTAACCCTTTGGCATGATCTCTAGTCAGGTGACGCTTTAGCACTGCGTTTCCCCAGACTATTCTCTTTTGCCAGAAATCCTAACATCAGTGTCAGTGAAGCTATGTCGGCCGAAGATTTAGATACTTTATTTGCGTTGCCCCTCTCACAAGAGGCGTTTGAAGAACTTGAACTACTCGGTGAATTGCAGTCACAGACCTTAGATGAAGAGAGTAGAGATACCTGGATATATCAGTGGAGCAACGCAACATATTCTTCGAGCAGAGTATACAAACTAGCCTTCCAAAACCTTCCAGAGCACCCAGTCTTCACTTGGCTATGGAAATCGAAATGCACTCCACGAGTTAAAGTTTTTGCCTGGCTGGTTTTAGTTGACAGATTGAACGCTAAAACAATGCTCCAGAGAAGGAATCTGTATGCAGAAAATAATGCATACTGCATCTTATGTAACAGCAGGATTGATGAGGACCTGGATCACCTATTCTTTGACTGTCCTTTCTCTAAGAGTTGTTGGGATAAGATTGGTATGCAGTGGAACACGGGCCTCAGTTTGTACCCCAGGCTGGCACACGCGAGACAACAGCAAAACATCTCGTTCTTTATGGAAGTAGTGGTCATTGCCTCCTGGGAGATATGGAAGCTAAGAAATGATAAAGTGTTCAATAATGGCCCAGTCCACATTGACATTTGGTTCAGAAATTTCAAAAATCAGTGCCTCCTTCAATCCCTTCGGTTCAAGGAAGATCTTAGATCAGCCTTTTGTTTTTGGCTAGATGCATTTAGTTAAATTCTTGTTATATGTTTGTGCTCTTTTTTACAAAATTTATAAAATGAAGTGCTGTGGGGATTTCCCCCACAGTTTTTGCCTTCAAAAAATAACCGACAACATATGAAACTATAACAGATTGCTTTGACGCTATTCAATTCAAGCTGACAACGCAATGGAAAGCCCATCCCTTCCCTCAAAAGAGAAAAGCAAAGTCCACTCAATTTCGATGAAGTAGTCAGATACAGATTTGTGTACATTCAGATGAACATCCGGACTCCAGCCACAAACTAGGATAACAAAACAACACAAGCCAATCTGCAGTGCAGACACCGATGGGATACGTATTTATGAAACTGAAAAGCGTAGGGCAACCCCGCAACGGTGTACCTCAATCGACGTGTTGGTGAATGTCGTCCCCGTCGTCGTCTTCCTCCTCATCCGACGAAGAAGAGGAAGAGGAGGAGGACGAGTAAGCGAAAGGTTGCGGCAAAAGCTCGGGGGGCCGGAGGACGAGGAAGCGGCGGCCGCGGCGGAGGTGGAGCGGGGCGCGGCGGGCGGGCCCGGGAAGGAAGGGGACGCAGAGGAAGGCGGCGAGGCGCGCGAGGAGGTGGAGCGGCGCGCAGCAGATGAGCGCGAGGACGCGGTCGGGCGGCAGCGTCTCCGGGTTGCACGCCACGCGCTGCCACGCCGCCGCCGAGCCCCGCGCCACCCACACCACCCACCCCGGCCGCACCGTCATGAATTGGAACCCCCCAATTCAGCGATTCGCCTTCGCGTGCGCCGGGAGCGGAGAACGGAAGGGGATGGGAGGGGAGGCGCGCACGGCACGAAGGCGGGCGCCCCCGTCCGCCTGCCGCGTGGATCTCGCCGCCGGGTTTGGGTTTGGCGGTTTGCTGCTGTGGATTCGCTGTTGGATTCATTCATAGCCGGCTCTAGCTTTATCTACTCGGCTGTATACGTGGACAAGGCAGCTGACTCAGCGGCTGCTGTGGAGCTCGCCCGAGCGGAACATTTCTGCTGCGAGTTGAACGCTCGGGCTCGCTCTCGCATCGCATCTCCGCAGCGGATCCGACATCCGATTCGCATTTGGGTAGGCAATTCGCAATTCAGAGATCAGCCTAGCTGGCTACTAGGTTGCAGATTTGGGCGGATCCGATCCGTCGAGGCATTTCCGGGGCTGGGACTGGCTCGCAGCATGCGTCCGCGCTTGGGTGGATGTGGATGTATACAAGCAACCAAACAAAAGGTTGCTCTGCATCTATTCACGCCCGTACGTGGACCTGTATGGCTGGGACAAGACAGGCTGTATAGGGAAGGTCGGAAGGAAATCAAGCTTCACGATCAAAGAACACTGCGATAGCTACCCAGCAGCTGCTGAAGATTTCACAAGTTAATAATAGTCGAAGGCAAATTTGCTCCCATTAATCAGACGGGAAAAACAACATCTACAGCCCATGGTCAATGCACCATTGCATGAACAAGTAAAATGGAACTTTGGTTGGAACAAAAGAAAAACAGTTTCATCCACTGCATTTTATTTCATGCATTCTGATTTTGCCGTAAAGAGAAGACTTGCGACCATGTCTATCAGCACTTTAGGGAAGTGTTCTCTGGTAGAGTGGAAGGGCTCCCAGTGCTTCACGCTCGGCGTTTTCCTTTTTCACCTGCAAAAAATGCGAGATGTCAAACAACAGCCACTTCTCATATGGATTCAGACAAAATAAAAATGGGAAAGAACTTTGCTGCTTAAGTTTAAATCAAGAACTTTGCAGCATAGTGCCAATCAACAGCTTGAGCTAAGGAGTTTCTTAAGCAGTGACACACATCCAATCGCATGTCTGCAGTAAAAATTCTACTCATGTTAAGTTGCAATGCTGTTTACAAAAGGGTTACTTTACATTGTATTAGAAGCACACCATATATAAGTTGTCCAAGAATTTGTAAAACCTACGGTTTCTATCTTGCACTGAATATTGGTTTGCCAAAGTAAAATAGCATCAATATGATAGTGACCTACGATTAGACCCTAGGGAAATAACAGTAAGAGAAGTAAAGGCCATGGAGCCACACAAGAACAAGTCCTGATATTTAGGCTGAGTTGAAGTTTACCATTAGATGCCACATGATATGATAATGATTAATGAACTACCAAAGCACTATATTGCAATGCGCATTTTCCCTAATTCTAACATGTCTACCCCTACTTAAATGCAAACTAATCAATTCAGTAGACTTGTCAGTTGTACCCATATTAAATCTAGCAACGACTGATAAGCAATACACTCCCAACCTCAATTCTTATAATGTAGATTATCTCCCTTGTACGCATGAAAAAGAGGGAGTGCAGTGACTCTAATGCAAAGGCATGTGAAATGCCAATGGCATGAAGTAAAAGGATTCTTACCAGAGCCAACATGTCACTCAAATATCCTCTGAATGGAACCTGCTGTGCCTGTACAAAAAAGGTAAATGTTTCACAATGTGTTTACAAGACTATATTAAACAATATTTTATAATACTGTAAGCATTACATGATGTGAAAAGAGTAACCAAACACAAAACTCAAATCCATAGAGAAGAAAATTCAAAAACACGTACTCACTCCATTCCAAATTATAAGACATTTCGGCTTTTCTAGGTTTATAGCTTTTGCTATGCACTTAGATATACCATATGTCTTGATACATAGTAAAAGCAATGTATCTAAAAAATTTAAAATGTCTTATAGTTTGGAACAGAGGGAATAGTTGATAACGATATGATTTCACACAATGGAAATTCATATTTTAAACTTTTAAGTGAACTAAAGACTGTACATACTACTTCTATTTTAAAGTGTTGGCATTTTATCTTTGTCCTAAGTCAAACGTCTCTCATTTTGACCAATCTATAATACCAAAGAAACATACTATCAAGACATTTCATGGTGGAATCAGTGAAACTAAGCCCATGCTGTACATGTTGGCCCATTTTTATATATAAACTTGGTCAAAGTTAAAGAAATATGACATAGAACAACAAAATTCAGATTTAGCATTCATCTAAACAACTAATTGGAACATCTTCAAGGCAAAACGTAGGACGAGCACAGACATTAATCTAAATAAACAAAAAGAAATTATCAGTAGAAAATGGTGCACTGAATTAAAAAACTGCATAAAATGCCTGAAATAACCGAAACAAACTTGCTCCTAGCCAATGTCTACATTTGGAGACTTCATATATAAAGACAGGCTCATCCATAAAAAATCCTTGAATCAAATCTGCCCATCAGGCTGAAGGCAAATGCTACCCTAACAAAAGAATCCTGGAATCAATCTGCACCAGCATGAAGGCAAATGCTCTCCTAAATTAAATTCCTAAAAGCAACAGCGTCATGGCCCTAATGCTTACTTCAATCTCATCTCTCACCGAAACTTAGTTGAAGTGTTCCACCCTATTCAGAATCATTGGCCTCCTCTGAAACTTCAGGCAAGTAGAACCGTATGAATCACAGGTACAACCCAAACACATCAGCAGAAACATTTCACTTGACATGCAATCATCCGAAACATTACACCGATAATGAGCCACGTCAGGAGTAGTTTTCAGTAGTGCGACCTAGAACCTACCTAATGCAGCCTCGGACGCTACCGTCACCACAACCACGACCATAATACGAATCGAGAGATCTAGATCAAGGGGAAATGAAGGGGCACGAACCTGGACGTGCTCGGGGAGGTACTGGTGCTTCATGGAGAGGTCCATGGCGCGCTTGAGGCGCTGGATGCGGGCGTCGATCACCTCCCTAGGCAGCCTCCCGAGCGCCTCCTTGATTTCCACGTCGAAGTAGGGGTCGTACAGGTCGTCGTACCTGAGCCCTGTTGGATCGAATCACCGGATCACACGCACGCAGCAGATCCGAAACGCACCACCAGTCAGATCAAGGGAACAGGAAGGAAAAATGACGAAATCCAAAGGGAACCCCGCAGAGGATCAAGGCCATCTCGGATCCGGGATTACCGTATTTCCTGAGGCGCGAGGAGACGGCGTGCATGTGGAGGCGCGCGAGCGGGTTGCGGCGCGGGTTCACCAGCCAGTTCGCCAGCGCGTTCATCATCGACGACATGGTGGTCGGCGCCGGGAACCTCTTCCTCGTCTTTTGCGGCGGCGGCGGGACGCGGTTGTCCTTCAGACCTTCAGCCTCCTCGCTTTTGGGGCAGGGAAGAAGCGGAGCGCACCGGTGGGAGTGCGTGGTTGCGTGGACGCGATCTCGGGCCGGGGCCTTTGGCAACTAAATGGGCTGGGTACTAATGGCCGGCCCGCACGGAAGCATTTGTGGCCTTATTGGGCTTTCCGTTTCTTTCCTATCCGTCGTGTTCGGTTTGGAAATCCTCTGCGGTGACTACGAGCGCAGCGCAGATGGAGGGTCGCCGCTCTGATCTCGTGCGCGCCGCTGGCGGCTGGCGAGGATCCGGTGAGGCATGCATTGCTCCCCAGTTTCGGCGAGCGAGGGGCGAGAAGCTGCTGGCACGGAGGCAACGAGTGCATGGACCGGTGAAAAGAGACCCGAAGATCCAAAGCACACCTACAACTTGCGGGGATCTCGGCAACATTGTACGGGATGATACCGGGCGTCCTTGTGGCGAGATTGTCCACGGACAAGAACAAGAGCAAGATCAAATCGAAGGCCTTGACTGGGATTGCAGGAAGCTCGACAGGGAGATAGATGGTTTGCGCCAGTGGATGGAGGTCTCGTCCTATGATGAGGATTATGCTTCTGCTCATGACGATGAGCTTTGGGTTGAGTACAATGAGGAGCAGCAGAGACAGCATTGAACCGACGCCTTGCCCTGTGTCGCATCAGGGCTCATGATGTAATTTTTTTTGTTATTATCAGAGCATCTGATGCAGAATGCCATGGCAAGATCATACAGAGTTAAACTTTGCTTTTGGGGACGTTGATACAGAAGCAATACCGGGCTATGGACGATGAAAGTCTGTTAAAGATATTCACTCCATCGGTTCTTGAACGCAATTTGTACTATCCCCTAAAAAAATAGTATACCGTATACTGATGTTAGTGTCTGACAACACCACACTAACATTTCTACAGTAGTACTAGGACACTACTAATTTGACGTCCATAAGGCCAAAACTCGCTGGTACAGAGAATCAAGAACAATTGCTTACTAAAAAGTTCACGTTGCAGTCAAATAGTACTACTGACTTTGACAGGAAAAGAAACTCACAATCAAGGTAGCAATCAGTACACAATAACTGCCATCAGTTGTGAGGTTCTCTCAAAGGTCACCATCAGAGGCGGCCATGCATTTGGCTGCACTTACCGGAAACGCCACATTGCATAAGCTTCAAAGATTAGGCAAGGCAACTAATCAAGTTGCGCCCATATTAAATTGGTGAAATGAATGGGCATGCACTAACACAACAAACTAGTGATTAGTGGCATTCTGTTTATTAAAGAAAACCAAGCATCAGCTGGCTTAATGAAACACCCAAAACTTTCTGTATGGAAAGGACGCTTACATTAATTTCTGCAGGAAGGTTCTGCTTGAATTTTTAAAGAGTGAAGTGATCAAGGATCAAATCCTTTTTGAAACAAATCAAGGATCAAGGATCAAATCCTGGCCTGGCCACTTTAATGGAAAGGAAAAATAATAAATTCTTGGCAGCCCCACTGAAAGAGGGCAAAGAAAGAGAGAAATTTTAGTGAAGAATTTTAAGTTTGATTCAGACAGCACAACAGCAACAGCAAGGCAGCTTTGCAACAAAATTCATGACAAGAAATTTCATCTAGTTGCAACTGGAGAGTTTTATGAGGTTGTCAATATATGAGGGTTTTCCACTATGACATCCCATACCCATATAAAAACAATTCAATGAACATCACTGCCCACCTAGAAGATAGTTAACCCATGGCTTTCTTCGTTTAATATTGATCATCCCATTTTCAGATCACCCACGACTTGCTCGGCAGTTTCAATGAATTCCTGTATGGAGGTGATGATGATATTTGGCAATCCTAGGCTGAAAGGGAAACGCTAACTGAAAAAATAGGAAATTAGGAAATACTGAACATGCAAGTGATCAAATATGAAGTGGCGTTCTTATCAGTGAAGAAAAAAATGGTGGCTAAGAGAGGTTCAATTTATTGTTGCCGGCTCAAAGATAATTGTCTCATTTATTGTATTATTTTTTCAACATCAGAGCTGAAGTGGTCCATCAGTTGGAAAAGCTGTTAAGTTTCATGGTCCATTCTCCATTCTCAGGGTCAATACGATCTCATATGAAAAGCACTAGACCTGCACCCAACTTATTGGGTGGGCAAATTCGGCAAACAGAAGGTATGCTTAAAACAAGAAGAAAAATGCTAAAAACAATCCAAAAATGCACAAAACAAACTCGTTTGGAGTATGATTTATTTAAAAGTATTCACAAAACTGAACAGAATTCCCGTTGACTAGAGTTGCTCCATCTGGACTTCAGGATCTTCATCAGGATGATCAACTTGCTGCAGAAGACAAGCACATTCAGGTGCCCGCAGACACGCACAAAAAAGGGCAGCTAGCAGTGTTACAAAGCCTTGATGCTCACGTATTCACGTGTCCTGATTCCTTAAAACTCCACTTTGAACTTTTCCACAGGTTCAAAGTTATATTGAGATGTACTCTATTTTTTTTCTCTATTCAATAACAGCTGCACTAGATGACAGTTTATACACAGGAGAACACAAAGAAGCAACTCAATGTTATGTTGAACGCTATTTATCACAACAAATAAACTGTATCAGAACTGAAAGTAACTCAAAAATGCACAAAAGGAAGTCACGAAAGAATCTCTTAGACAGTTAAACTAAGTTGTTTTATCTCAACTTCAGGATACTCATCAGAATGATCATTCAGGTGCCCACAGATAAGCACAAAAAGGCAGTTATCAGGGTTACAAACCTTGATGCCCACGTCTTCACGTGCCTTTATTCCTTAAAACTCCTAACTTTTTTACAGGTTCAACTCAAAGCTATGTTAAGATGTATTCTATAATTTTGCTATTCAGTGACAATTGTGAGTGATCACAAGACAAACAAAAGGAGAACAAACTGTTGGACGTTACTATCACCAACAAATAATCGGAACTTTGATATACTTTACATAATGACAACATTCTCTTTCTTCGGCATGGTCACCGATTGAACTATTTGATCATTAGAATTATCCTCACTCAAGGCACAAGAAGAAGAGTGAGAAAGAACAGAGTGGCAAAGCCACTGGGATATCACATAACTTGCCAACTATTCAAACAAAGCGTTTATAGGAGATGGCAAAACAAAATCAAAATAAAATGAAAGAACATATATTGGAGAGCCTCCATAGCATTCTGATGACCTCAACAAAACGTCTTTTGTTAGCACTAAAGAAAAGGAGGCAGGTGCAGAAGCAAATTGTGATCCTGCAAAAAAAACCTATTCAACCTTCCACGCATGCAGGATCAGCGAGAAACCAAGACCTTGCAACTGGGACTCCCTAAAAATCTGCGAGTAGGACCATGGCAGCGACTTCTCAGGTGCCTGGCATGTCTGAAACATGAACACCGCATTGCTCGTCGTTGATCCAAAGAGCCAACTGTGAACATCCCAGAACACCTCCACAGGCAAGCCATCAACGAGAATTGTCTGATTTCCCCTAAACTTCCACGCCAGGCGCTTCACCTGCATCACGGGCTTCTTATCAACTCTTATTTCAAGACATGGATCCTTCAAGCCGACGGTATCGCACTCTATGGCAATGTCATGGAACTGGCCATTGTTGCAGAATTGCGCCTTGGCAGAGTAGATCTTCTTGCCATATATGTGCTCCTTCCTCGCCACGAACGCGGCATTCAGCATCGATCGGTTGGCTCCAGTCTTCCTGTACGCATCCTTCTTCATGTCCCCCAGCAAGAGCACGAGCTCAAGGTCGAACACCACCGCAACATAGAACCCCTCCACCGGTTCTGGCCCGGCACCGAACTTGGCGCCCGACAGGTCCCAGAAGATGTCGATCTTGCCGTCCTCGACGTCGAGGCTCTTGGACCCCTTCTTCTTGGAGAAGAGCCACGGCTTGATGTCCGCCTTGCAGAGGCAGTGGCCGGACAGGTCGTCGACGCCGATGCTGAGGCCCTGCCCCATGAGGCTCTTGCTCCACGTGAGCGAGATCACGCAGGGCCGGCCCGAGAACTGCGTCTGGTAGAGGCAGGTCACCAGGTTCTGCGCCGCGCCCTTGCCGGCGCTGGACGACGACGACGACGCGTCCGCGATCTGGACGCCGCTCTCGCCGAAGCAGGAAGGGAAGTCCCTCATGGCTGGCTTGCACCGGTCGGGGTCCTTCGTCGAACACCTGGCGTGCAGCCGCCCGCCCGCCCGCCGCTTGGATCACAGCACAGAGCAACGCCCCTCTGCACTCCTCACCGCAGCAGTCCACACCGCCCGGCCAGCCCGCTTCGCAATGCCGGCGAAGAGATGACCAGCCGCGAACAGATCGGCCACGCAGATACGGAGGCCGCCGTCGGAGACTGCTCGATCCGGCAATGCCACCGCCGGCGGACGCGAGATCCCGCTTTTACTTGCGAAAGGCAGCACCGACACCGCCGGGAAATCGAGGGGCAGCGGAGGGAATGGTGTCGGGGCAAAGATTCCTTCACGGCCCCGCCCCGCTCCTTCCCTTTCCACCGCGATACGACACAGCGGCGCCGCGTAGGCCACCTTCTTCGCCGCGAAACCCCGGCGACGGAGCGATCTTCCCACTCCGCCGGGACTCCGTCGAAGGGCAGCTCAGTCTTCCACCTTTATACCCACAGCAGCGGCAGCGGCGAACCAGAAGCTTTCCCCCAGGCGAGGCGAGGTGAAGGCTTCAGCAATCAGCGGTAGATGCATGGTTGCACACCATACCCATGGCCATGGGAGAGTGGATTGAGAGGAGCAAGTGGGGAGAACACTGGCAACCACTCCAACCAGTTGTACTACAGGCTAGGCTAGAGATGAGGGAAGCAAGCACCAAGCAGCCGCAGCAGCAAGGAGCTCAGAAGAAGTAGTGGGGAGGGGTGGAGCTGGTGGTGGTTTGGGAGGGGAAGGAGACAAAAGGTTAGCGAGAGGAGGGGATACAGTACAACCATACAAGATACAGCACGCGCTGGCAGCCAACTCACTGCTCAGCTAGCTCCATGGTGGAAGATGGAGGGAGGGAGAGGAGGGCAGGGCAGGAAGCGCTGCAGCCGCTGGCTCTCGCTGTTCCTCATCAGTCCTCTCTTTCTGTGACTGCTGCCATGCCATTGCCCAGTGCCACTGTGACTACCGCGCGCTAGGTACCAGTAGGATGCTAGGAGTAGTAGGAGAGGGACTGGACTGCCTCTGTGAATTGTGATCTGATGGCCTCTGTGAACTGTGGTTACGAAAAGTGAAAAGTTTTCGGTACTGTAGCACTTTCGTTTGTTTGTGACAAATATTATCCAATTATGGACTAACTAGGATCAAAAGATTCGTCTTCTGATTTACAGCTAAACTGTGTAATTAGTTTTTGTTTTCGTCTATATTTAATGTTTCATGCACGTGCCACAAGATTCGATGTGACGAGGAATCTTGAAAACTTTTTGGTTTTCAAGGTGAACTAAACAAGGCCTGTGATCTTGTGCTGCTGCAGATCATATTACTCGCAAAAGATCTTGAAATCTGGGACTATGAACGGCCAGACAATCAGGAAAAGGAATGGGTCAAAACACTTGAGCCCATGCCATGCTCAAGAAAACTTCAGGCAGACAGACAAACACAAGTGAACAGGTGACAAATTGCTGTAAAAAGACAGGCTTGTTTTCTCTCGCAAAACCCACATGGAGGCCCCTTTTTTTTTTCCAGTGGCTATTATGTATGTTGCACCTGCAGGTTGCACATGGCGTCACTTTCGCTCCCTCTCGAGCTCTTTTCCTGAAATTTTCTTTGCTCCGGAGAACCGGTTCACATGCACTACAGTGGAAAATGACTGGAGTATGCAAGTACAGGTACACCGTGAGGTGAGACCATCTCTCGCTGTTGTCTTCTCTAGAAAATTTATAGGCATGCATGTATCTGCCTTCACGATTTTTCAGAAAAAAGAAAAGAAAATTGCAAGTGAACAAGCATCGTCTGATCGTCACTTGCTCCACTTGCTTCCCCCATGCTTAGCTTTGCTATGAATGTTCAAGTGGAAATGGAGTTTTAATTTCTTACATGGAAAATTTGGGTGACGCGTGCGCTCTCAATCATTGCTTCTACATATACCAAGTTTTTTTATACAACACTCGATGGTTTTGCTGCATGATTGAGAATGTAAACTATACAGCATGTCATTTCAGAAATATTCCATCTAAGCTATCCTCACCAATACTATGAGAAGAGGATATTTTTTAGGGGCAGTTTAGCAAGTTGTACTGCTATGGCCTTTAATTTTCAGGACGTACTTCCTTTTTAAAAAAAAATAGAGACAAATGGTATACTCCTAGTTCTTTTTTGATCGGTAGGAGAGCTGTCTGTGTCTTTAGTCTGTACTTTGTCTTCCACATATTCATGGCATAGAGTTAATACCTCTGTCGTTAAAAGATGTACTCCATCTATTTCAAATTATAAGTCATTCTAAGAATTTTGAAGAGTTAAATATTTTCAAGTTTAACCAAAATTATAGAGAGAAATACTAAGATGAGTATACTATGAAAATATAATTAAGGAAGAATCTAATGATACTTAGTTGTTATCATAATAAAAATTATTTTATCATATAAATTTGGTCAAAATTAGAATATATTGACTCTCTAAGATTCTTAAAATAACTTACAATTTGGGATGATTTTTTTAGATCTAATTAAAGTCAAATTATCTTAAATTTATAAAATAGTATCAACGTATATCATTATGAAAATATATTTCAGGATGAATATAATGATGCTTAGTTACGAAAATATCGATATCTTTAATATAATTTTGAATATAATGACCTAGCATTATTCTAAAATTAGATCTTTGGGGAGCAGTCGACAGCAAGAAAAAAATAATGAAAATACAGATACACAGAGGGTACTGGGACCATGCAGTGAGGTTTGGGTAACTGTAATCAATGAGAAGGACAACGGTTTTCTTGGATCTGGGCCCATTTCATCGCATCCGTTAACTGCACGCCCACGAGGCCGCATTTATTCACCTCCTGGACCTGGAGATCATAATCACCCAGTCTTCACTCTGCTTCGTCTCCAAGCAAAGGTACACAAGAACGACACAGTTTCCTCCTCACATCACATTTTTTTTGTTCTATAAAAGATGAATTTTTCACTTCAACACAGGCCTTTTTTAGTTTCCAAATTTTTTTTGGAAAGTCAACACTATAGCACTTTCGTTTGTATTTGACAAATATTATCCAATATAAACTAACTAGGCTCAAAAGATTTGTCTCGTTAATTCCGACCAAACTATGCAATTAGTTTTTATTTTCGTCTATATTTAATACTTCATGCATGTGTCTAAAGATTCGATGTGATAGGAAACATGAAAAATTTTACAAAATTTTTTAGGAACTAAACAAGGCCACAGCTAACTCTCTCATTGAGAAGTAAGCTCGATGCATTGGAGGAGATGATATGAAAAAAGAAAGATCTGAATTACATCCCTAGAATTTTAACCTCAAACTATGGCCTTATTTACTTTCTGAAAATTTTGCAAAATTTTGTAAGATTCTTTGTCATATCAAATCTTACGACATACGTATAGAGTATTAAATATAGATAAAAAATAACTAATTGTACAGTTTGACTATAATTTATGGGACGAATCTTTTGAGCCTAGTTAGTCCATGATTGGATAACATTCACCAAATACAAACGAAAATGCCACGGTGTCCATTTTGTAAAATATTTTGCAACTAAACAAGGCCTATATATTTTCCTACTTTTTTGTTGAAGTATATGTATTTTTGTGGGAAATATATAGAGGGTTATTGTGTGGGCCCGTGAGCCATATATGCGCATCCCCTTTATCTTGCACCTACTTCACAGCTAGAACTAAAGCAATAACAAATAAAGATAGGGAGACACTTCTTGATTTTAAGGCCATGTTTAGTTCGCGAATGAAAAAGTTTCGCGACACGGTAGCACTTTCGTTTGTTTGTGGTAATTATTATCTAAATATAGACTAACTAGGCCCAAAAGATTCGTCTCGTAAATTTCGACCAAACTGTGTAATTAGTTTTTATTTTTGTCTATATTTAATACTCCATGCATGCGTCTAAAGATTCGATGTGACGGGGAATTTTGAAAATAAATTGCGTTTTGGGTGGAATTAAACAAGGCCTAAAGTGGAGTAGCTAGCACACTAACACCATGAGGGTACAAACTTGGTTGTTCATGGAGAATAGGGTCCCATGCATCTCAGGTTCTCAATAAATTACTTGCCTAGCTAGAGCCAACTACCATATACTTGGCATTGGTAGGTGTTGCCGTGCTGCTGCTGTTCAGTTTCCAGTCCTTTGATTTTTTTTCTTTGACAGAGTGGTTAACATGATTTTGTAGACTCAGATTTGAAAGTAAGTACTTCTCTACTAATAGTAGAGTCAAAGGTGAATGCACTTGGAGATTTTTTTGTGAGTTGGAGTAACCAATAGGTGGAGTTTGACCTAAGCTTTCTCTTCCATCTAACTAACCTTTTGCTAACATGGTAGTATACCAATTGAAGGATGGGAACTACCGTTCATAAGTTAGTTCCAAAAATGGAGAAGCTAGCTAGCAAATAATCAAGACCTACACCTATATATAGAGAGATCTCTTCCTAGCTCTTAATTTGACCAAACACCAAGACATATAGCAGCCTCTGTGCTTTGCTACTGCTACGAGGTTGTTTTGAGCATCTCCAATAGTTTGATAAACTAACTTGCTATCCTAATTTATTTGGCAAAACTAAAAAAAACATCCTCCAACAGTTCCTCAAACGAACTTGATATCCCTAGCAACTTGCTATCCTCCAGCCTCGCACTACCATATTTGCGCACTTGGAGAAGACTTGCCATCGCGAAATTTTCCGTCGCCCTCGCCTGTCCCACACGACTGCCTCCCGCGCGTGCCAAGTCCTTCCCGTGTTTCTCCCTTGCACGCGCGATGAAAACCATGCGGTATATATCCAGAGAAGTCGTCACCGTTTCCTCATTTTTCATCACCGCGTCGCCGCCATCAGTCTTCATCATCGCGCGAGTCATGAGTCATGCGGCAGCTCCTTTCCTCTTCGCGTCGCCAGGTATGCCCTGTCCGCGATCTGCTAGAGGATCGATCTGCTAGCCTGAGGTGTCGAACTTGTTGCCAATCTTGCCAATATTCTAGTATATTGTTTGCTTCGGCTCAAGACCACCAATGCATAGCTAGATGCATGGCATTACCGGTGCATCAGGTCACATGCTTGCTTGCTTGTGGCTACAGTCAATCATCACCATGGTATAGTGTCTATTCGATCAGTCAAGGAAGGAAGCGAGCAACAGCTTCTGGTACGACGAGCGTGTCCTTGTCGGCGCCGCAACAGGAGTAGCGTCGCGGTGCAAAGGAACCGGCGGCGGCGTCTTTCACATACGCGAGGTGTGAGGATCTTCACGGCGCGAGGAGGAGGCCTAGGGTTGGATTAGGTACTATGTGGGATTATTTTTAAAATTTTACCAAATTGGAATGACAAACTATTGGAGAGACATCTTTTTTCACTTGTCATATTATTTAGCAACTTGCCAAATCACAAGATTTGGCAAATGATTTTTACCAAATTATTGGAGATGCTGACATATAGCTAGCTAGTAGCTAGTGATCAGTGACTACATACAAAACGCACGCAAACCTTCAGTTGATCACTTATTAGCGATCGACATGCACACCATGTTAGTCCAGGACTACTGTGCTCTTCCAAGTAGAAGCATGCATCATGATGTCGTCCATTCTAGCTGGGTGTCACTTTGCTTTCTGACCCTGCTGGCAGTTTTGGCGTGTACGTATGCCATCATGCATGCCCATCGCAGGCTTTATTTGCATTGCATTGCCAGGAAATCTCTGTGCAGATGGGGATCGCAGATAATGGTATCCAGAAAAAGTTAAGGGCAGGAGAATACTCTTAGGAAGATTGCGGCCGGGCTGGTAGACATCATGCATGCCCTTTTAATTAGTTTATTGGCATAAAAATTAAATCCTTCATCAGATAGAGAAATGATTGGTTCTGGGTAGTAGATATGAGCATTATAAGGCCTTGTTTATATGCGAAAACTTTTTGGATTTCGCTACTGTAGCATTTTCGTTTGTTTGTGGCAAATATTGTCTAATCATAGACTAACTAGGATCAAAAGATTCGTCTCGCGATTTACAGGCAAACTGTGTAATTAGTTTTTATTTTCGTTTATATTTAATACTTCATGTATGTGCCGCAAGATTTGATGTGACATAGAATTTTGAAAACTTTTTAGTTTTTGGGTGAACTAAACAAGGCCTAAGTTCACAACAGGCGATGCTTTCTAATTTCTCCAGGGCAGAGAAGAACCCAACAAAATCACACGTACCATGAGATTAATTTTTGCCACCTGTTCAATTTACTTATTTAATTGTTTACATAAAAAATCACACTTAGCTTACAGCTAATTTGTCAGTCTAAGGCAAAATAGTATAAGAATTTGTTAGAAATTTAGACATTTTACTGTTTGATTTAATCCAGAAAATTACGCATAATATTGTGGTGGCATATATGTGCACGTGTGCAATTTTATCACTACTCAGATTAGAGACAAACATTGCAAATACTACTGCAACAACAACAGACATACTGAAAACGAAAAACAATCGTTTAAGATTGTACCCAGAGGAGGGACCAGTGCCGAAGGCACCGGTGGCTCCATTCGCACTAGTCGACATAGTGCGTTGCTCGAAGTAGCGGACCACAGTCGGTGCAGGAAGATGTTCGCAGTGCAGTCCCACGAACGTCCACCAGGAAGAAGACGAAGTAGTCGATCTCGATCCGCGCGAACGTCCACCAGGAAGAAGACCCGCCGGAGTGGAAGAAGACGATCTCGCCGGTGAGCAGTCGCGGAAGACGCTCCCCAAAAACCTGATTGCCCGCAACACCCAAGCAGGTGTCTCGATGCAAGGCGTCGGGTTCCGGAGGCCTGCTCTCCCGATCTCTGTGCGCGCAAAGGTTCGCCTCCCGATCTCTGTGGGAATGGACAGAGTGCAACTCGACAAGAAGAGAGAAGACTGAGTGTGTTCTCGCAGGAATGGAAGGAGAGAAGACTGAGTGTGTTCTCGCAGGAATGGAAGGAGTGGGTGCGTATGGTATATATAGGTCTCAGGAGCGCGGCGGCGGCGCGCGCGTGTGGCACCCCTTCATCCTCCCTCAACTTCTCCATAGGGGCTAACAAAGGCCACCTATTTAAGTTGAGTTAACACATGGTCAATCATCAATATGGTACTAAACCATTTTCATTATAGCATTAATTATAGGCCCTTGAATTAATCATCAAATATAAATATGGGCTAATGGCCCATTATATTCAACAGAATTCCGCGTGTACATTTTAATTCGTCTGGTGGGGGCATTCTGTTTGAAGCAAAAATATTAAGGTTTGCTTGCTCCCGGTTCGGTGGCAATGATCGCCGGAAAAGGTAAAAGCGAAGGGCCGGCTTTACAGAAAAATGCCTGCTATCAGTCTGGGATAAAAAGTGTCAGGCACGCTAATGATGGCTTTGTAATGATCACTGACGGTGCACTTCCAGTACGTAGTCGCGCTGTGTAATACTCCTATGAGCCTGTAAGGAGCACGCCAGATGTATAGCCATGTAGGAAATCAAAGAGAGTGATCCTATTTTTTTGTTTCTTTGGGAGATGCCAACTCAGCTGCTTAACTAGTTGTCTGGATCCATTGAAATATCTCCAAGGATCATGCATATGGTTACACGCTCTACTCTCTCCATCCCAAAATAGATGTCGCAATGAGATGCAAGCAAATCATTTTTTTGGCAACTTTGATTAGGTTTCTAGAAAATACATACAACATTTATATATCTCTGAATAAATTTATTATGGAAATATATTCAATGATCTATCTAATGATACTAATTATATATTGTAAATATCAATATTTTTTTAGATATATTTGGTTAAAATTAAAAATGTTTGACTTCTTCGGGAATGATATCTATTTGAGGATGAAGGGAGTATTGTCATAGTATGCATGTCTGAGGACTTTCACTGAAACGTGAGAAAGACTTATTACACATGTACAGCAAGCGTGAATCGTCCCAAAATTAGTCCTAGGCAGACTTCTGGGAGAGTATTATTTTAACCTGTGGACTGGTTAGGTGGAGGCCATCATGCATCTAGAATAAAAAAATGCCATTTTTATCCCACTGATCTGTCTTGAATTCTGAAAAGGTGTCACTCTGACTAGTGTGTGGATCCTCCTGTATGTGTCGATGCTCCAAAATACCATGTCAAATACTAGGAAAGAAAAAAATAAAAGATCGATGTGACAAATGAGAAAGATTTTAAATTTAGGTGTCAATCAAATAGAAAAACATGCCAACAAGTAGGAAATTTTCTTGTACCTAAACTAGCCACCTCATCTAGGCGGGCCGTGTTTAGTTTGTGAAGGAAAAAATTTCGTGATACTGTAATATTTTTGTTTGTTTATGATAATTATTATCCAATTATGGACTAACTAGGTTTAAAAGATTCGTATCGTAAATTTCGACAAATTGTACAATTAGTTTTTATTTTTGTCTATATTTAATACTCTATGTATGCGTCTAAAGATTCGATGTGACGGAGAAATTTTGAAAAAAATTAGTTTTTTAGGTAGAAGTAAACAAGACCCTGGAAGCTTTTGCATTGTAATTTTGGGTAAAGTGACGACTATTGAACTTCTCATCACATCAAATCTTTAGACACATGCATGTAGCATTAAATAAAGATAAAAAATAAATTTATCTGTAAATCACGAGACGAATCTTTTAAGCTTAGTTAATCTATGGTTGGACAATGTTTATCTATCAAATAAAAACGACAAGGCCTCACACGTACGGAGTACTACCTCAGCGCTAGCGGTCGTCAGTCAGGCACGGCACAGCATGAATACCCATGCAGTCGTCCAGTAGCAGTCCCAGCTCCCAACTCCCAACCCTGACGCGGTGCATGCTACGGCAACGCTAGCTGTCCCTACGCCGCGGCCAGCCGCGGCCACGGCCGGCAATGCTATCTATCACGCCCACGGCGTGGAAATTCTGAACTGCAGCACAGCACAGTTCTGAGCATGCAGCAGGGGCACCCGGCTCTCGCGATCATCTAGGGGACAGGCGATTGGCAGCCTGAAATCTAAAAAGTTTTTAAGATTACTCATCACATCGAATCTTACGGCACATGCATGAAACATTAAATATAGACGAAAACAAAAACTAATTACATAGTTTGTCTGTAAATCGCGAGACGAATTTTTTAATCTTAGTTAGTTCATGATTGAACAATATTTGTCAAATAAAAACGAAAGTGCTACGGTAGCGAAATTCGAAATTTTTTTAAACTAAACAAGGCCAAATGTTTTTTTGCTCCATGTCATCTGCTGCTGCAATGCATCACCCACTCGTGCTGCTGGCTCGATTGCGAGTGGTCGATCTGGTTTGCAGAGCGTACTACTCCCTACCTGTACATGCCTGCCCTGCCAACAGCAGGAGGAGGTCTATTGCACGTAGCGTCGCCTTTCGGCTGCGCTCGCCGCCGTTCGTCGCCAGCTAGCCGGTCGGTTTCCGCTTTCCCCGGCCGCCTCCCATCACTGCTACTCCTACCACCGTCGCGTCACCGTCACCTCGGTCTGCACGCGCGCACTCCATGCATGCCTCGTTTCGTCAGTCGCCGTGGATGAGGACGACGAAGAAATGAAGAATTGGGGAAGGGATGCTGCCGTGCGCATGCAATGCAATGCCTCGCCGCGTCTCTCCGGTCGCATCCAACTGCAACGTAATGCCTGCAGCCTCGAAGCGATCGAGCAGTCCGGCCGGATTACTACGCACGCAGATCCTACGACATGCAAGCTCATCATCGCGTGCTGCGTGCGTCCGCCGTAGCCCGTAGAGAGGACGACCTCGATCGCGATCAATGTGCTTCCGTCCTGCTGATACATTGATACCCATCGATTTGGTGACCGGATCCTCGTACATGCATACTAATGTAACTGATCCCGAATCTTCATGCTGATACCATCATAACAAACGCACGCACGCATGAATGCAAAATGCAGAGGATATTTTGGCCATTTTGCCCCCCTTTATAATGAATAGTGTGTTGTGCTGCCGAGGACGGAGGACCATGCATCTCCACATTATAGTAGAGATTTCCACTTTTTGGCTACGGCAAAAAAAAAAAGATTGGAATGGGACTTGATTTACGGCATATATTTTACATGCCCATCACCCAGATCCTCCCTCGGCCGTTCCCAACGGACATTGCTTCACTCTCTAGTTATTCCCTCCGTTTCTTTAAAAGTAACTTGTTTTATTTTTTTTGGGTATGTGATTGACTATTCATTTTATTCAATTTTTTTTTAAAAAAATTATAAATATAAAGAAATCATTATCAAAGTATTAATAATGATAAAATAAGTCATAACAAAATATATAATGTTTATATAAAAAATTTGAATAAGACGAACGCTCAAACGAGATGGTACGGAGTCCAAAATATCACTTTCAATACGACGGAGGAAGTATGCAACAAACCTTGTCTCATCATAGTATAAAGGAAAATGCAGAGCACAACTTCTGTAAAATTTGGACAGTAGCTAGCATGCAGGCTCCCTGCCAGGATTAACTTGTCTTTTGGATCCAACTTCTCTTTTATTTCTACGGGATTCCTTCAATTTGTTTCTATCTGAACTTCAAGAGGAGGCAGATCGTTGTCTTCTCTTCTATTATTTATGCGAGACCAATGTACGTTTACAGTCGTACTTTTGTGTGACCTTATTTATGTGAGATTGAAGCTATAGTGAATTTATGAACAATTTACGTGTAGACTGAAATTGAATGTTTACATTCAGAAATACAGGAGGAGAGCCAAGCCACAAATGACGGCCAGCTCCAAGTAAACATGCATATTTAGCTAGCCGATCAGCCTCCCTATTACATTCACTATCTTTATGTGCAAAACACACATAATCAAAGGATTTTGCCCTTTTCTAGATATCCTTGAGGATCATCACATAAGTACAAATAGGCATTTTATTAATGTTTCTCATAACGTTAAGACAATCTGAAGCCACTATAATGCTTCGAATACCACAATCTTCAGCAAGAGCTAGTGCCTCCAAGCAAGACAATTCCTTCCAGAGTCTCAGGTAGTCAGGTTTAGTTAGGGCACTCCCAATGCAAGACTTTATCACAGAGTCCAAGATAATTAATTACATATTATTTATGATATTTTGCTGATGTTGCAGCATATTTATTGAAGAAAGAGGTAGAAAAAATAAGACTCCAAGTCTTATTTAGACTCAAAGTCCATATTGTTCGATGTAATAAATAACTTTAGACTCCATGATAGAGTCTGCATTGTGAGCGCCCTTATATTTGATATAACCATAGCACTAGCTGCAATGAACTCCCCTCGGCCGTTACGGCAAACCACTCCAACAACTCTTTTGGATCTAACTCGGTCTACATCAACATCTGTATTTATTTTGCATTTACTTTGATCCGGTGCTATCCAACGCCGAGTTTTTTTGTTTAAACTGAATTTGGTTCCCTCCTTAAGCTCCATTCCCCTTATCGTTTATAGTTCTTCAATCTGCCGATTGATCATAACCATTATGGAGAAAAGGTCTTTGAAAGACTCCCTCGTGAATTGCCATTTTTTCTTGCCTGCCATATTGCCCAACAAGTAACAAGGGCTCGTATCCTATTAGCTTGAGGAATATTGCAGCACAGTTTTTTCTTTTCCTTTTTTTGAGCAGGATATTGCAGCACAGGTAAAAAGCTCAAATACAAATGGGCTTCATACGGGCCGTAATGGGCGATGGACATTTAACTGAATCTGCCCAGCAGTCCACGGCGAACCCATGGGCTTGCACACATGATGCAACTGTAAGGTCCAGCAAGAGGAGACCCGCTGGAATGGAGTGGACACGCACGGGTGAGGGTGAATGCAAATGAAAATGGCTGTAAAAACTAAAAAATCCCAGCGGCTATCAATCAGATTTAATTATTTTCGATTTCACATTTGCCAGCTGTGTCGGGCCCACCTCCCGTGGGCTGGACGGGTCCCAGCCATTGCTGTCGGCCTGTCGCGGAGCACTGTTCCAAGATGGCTTCGCCTTCTCGATTGTTCTCCTTATCGCCTTCTAGTAACTTTTTTTTTTTGTATATATCACTCCAGTTTTTCTTTTTGATTGACGTGTTGCCCTTCACAAGTTGACACATCTTTGGACGATTACCATGACGTCTTTCTCAGGATTTTCGATGGAGTTTCTTGGAAATTGGATCGAGCGATGAGAAGAAGATCACTGTCGATCGGTGCCGTGAGCTGTGCTAACCGACAGACCAATAGTCTATCATGGCGAGCAGATCCAGATATTCTTACGTTTTTTTGTTTGTTTTTGGAACAGACATTCTTACGAGTTGATCTATATATATATATATATATATATATATATATATATATATATATATATATATATATATATATATATATATATATATATATATATATATATATATATCTGCATCTGATATATATCTGTTTTATATATTCATTCGAATTCATATGACATTCTTATTGTACATGATGCTAGAGAGCATAGAATGGTACTATATATACACCTTAGGGTCACTTGGAGATGGGCCCTGGCCAATATAAACAATCTACAAAAAATACTAAATCTATCTAATAATGCGTGAAATTAGAAGCTTTGGCAGATCAAAACCCTTGGTAGTACCCGCCGAATGATATGCTTGCCCGTGCAGATGATGCGCCTCCCATCACCGACGACATGGTCTGGTTCAGCCTGGATGCCTGCTGCACAACCTGCTGAATCCTCTGCACCACATCAAACAACCAAAACTCTCAGCCAGAAACTCAGAATCCCCCATTTCTCTTGTAGTAGTGCTCCTATACCAAAATTCCGTTGATTAATAACCAAGTCTAATCCAAAGATTCTTTTCAATATTTTTTTGCAACAAGAGATAAGTGGGGCTACGTTAGGGCCAAAAAAAAGGAAGACGTCAAATTTAAGTGAGCAATATCTTAATCCAAGAACATGCCCTTGGGAATGTCGCAGATATATTAAACTGCTGAATTCCTATAAGGCATCAGCATCACATCAGGGAAGAGCCACGAACCTCATCGCCAGCATACATCTGCTGGAGCTGGATCTTGTGACCCTGCCTCTTGTGCAGTTGCTGCTGCTGCTTGCCACCACCACCACCAAGAAGCAAGATGCAGAACGTGGCGGCTGCGACCCCGAACGAGCAGAGCGCGCCGACACCGTTCACTCTCAGGCTCCCCACGCTGAAGCCAGTCTTGCTGACGCCTTCTTCCTCTTCCTCCTCCCGAGCACGCTGACTGACGCCATCAGGTACAGCAGCTTCAACCAGCACGTCGTCGTCCTGATCGGCCTCTTTGACGGACTTGATCGTCGTCTCCTCTTGCTCTTCTGCTTCGTAGACATCAATGGCGATCGGATCATGACCATAGGCATCTTCTGATGGTAGCTTCTCATTGGCTTCCTCATCTAGGATGCAGTAGTCATAGGGAGGAGGGTGAGATGACGTGGAGCCGAAGTGGTCCATGTCGATCACGACCAGCTCGGCTCCGAGCAAGAGCTGGTCCTTACCGCCGACGACAACGCCATGGCTGCCATTGCTGCACTCCACGTCCACGAGGAAGGAGCTCTTGTGATCAGGCAGGAGGAGCTCCCAGTCGTCAAGGCTGATTGTATCCATGGAGGCACCTCTGCTCATGGGCGAGTGAGTGAGTTGAGTTTGGATCAGGGGTCTATATAGTAGGATGCTTGCAGCGATGATACCTAGAGTGGTCAAGAATGGATGCTTCTAGGAATCAAAACTAGTGATGGTGTGGAAGGATACTTTCTTTTTTTCTGGAGGGAAACCACCGGTGGGAAGTGGGGACTGGGAACAGGGACAGGGACACTTGCTGCCTGCACCCGGGGAGGGAGATGGGTAGATGGCAAACCAAATCTACTCCTTACCCTTATAATTGTATACCACTGCCTCTCTCACAATTTACTGTACATTAACAGTAACGGATTATATGAACAGTACACCCGTTAGGTAGAACAGTAACGGATTCTACGAACAGTACACCCGTTAAGTACAGCACTAACGGATTGGATCCAGTGAACAGTGTACCCGTTATCTTCCTGTGAACAGTACACCCGTTATGCTAAATAGTAACGGATCCAATTAATAGTATGTACCCGTTATGTTCAACTGTAACGGATTCAATAAATAGTATACACCCGTTTGTAATGGATTCAATAAATAGTATACACCCGTTAGTATTTTCTAATGGATCCTAACCCGTGCAACTGCACGGGGATCCCGGCTAGTTTGAACAGTTTTTGTGTGTGTTTGGGCTTGCCTTGCGGCTAGCGTCTTGTTTAGTTCACCCCAAAATCTAAAAAGTTTTCAAGATTCTCCGTCACACCGAATCTTGCGACATATGCATGAAACACTAAATATAGATAAAAATAAAAACTAATTACACAGTTTGTCTGGAAATCGCGAGACGAATCTTTTGATTCTAGTTAGTTCATGATTGGACAATATTTGTCAAATAAAAACGAAAATACTACAGTAGCGAAATCCGAAATTTTTTCGGAACTAAACAAGGCCCTAGGTGGCAAGAGTGAAAATGTCCTTTGGGGCCTACCACTGCCCACTGGGCACTGCTTACTTCCTTCATTTTTACTCAAAAATCCCTTTTCATGTTTCTGTATGTACGATCCAGTCAGGCCAAAGATGTGAAATGTTTGGCCTCCTTCATATTAAGAAAGAGGTACTCTTTATCGTATTGATTTAAAATCTACTTAGCTACACAAATATCAAATAGTTATAGTAAGAATTTATTGTTATTCTCCCAAAATAGTTGCTACCGATTTAAATACTGCGCCCATAGGTCAAGAAGTCTCAACAGAGGCAAACAAAACCTACGGTAGTCTTATTTAGACAGCCTTAAAATAGCCTCAAAATAGTTCACAGTATTTTGTTTTGCAAACTAAAACTGATCCGGTGGTCCCAGAATTTCTGAGATATACTCAATGTTACTTCGTAGTCATAATTAGACAACATAGCAAATTCATTAAATCTTTCTCTATCAGCAGTTGTCTTGTCAGAATTTGGGTGCCACTGCCAAGTGCCACCTAATGCAGATCCACGCCCATCATTTTCAAGTTATGGGAAGGGTTTCCAGAATGTTTTATGCAAGTCAAACAAAATAAAATTCATAGAATAACAGATAACAGAGGCGATTCAAGCAAAGGATACAATAAAACGAAGTAAACATGAACTAAGAAAGGAACACCAGTTAAGACCAACAGGTACAGGAGACACCCGTACCGTACTGAAGCTTCGGCAGAAATGATGTAGAGATGTTGTTTCTTCTGACAATTTTTCCTGAGGTTTACATTGTTGCGTACCAACAGTGCTGGAGAAGAATCATGCACGCAACAATGTAAACTTCAGGAAAAAATTGTCGGAAGAAACAACAAAATTCATTGAAAAGGGAGCAATTCATATTTTACATGACCTTGTATACTCCCAGCTGCTGCTGCCACAGTATATGTAGGAGTGGTTACTGCAGCAGCAGCCACGGCGCTGCTGCAGCAATCACAGCCTACAAGAAGATAGGAACTGAGTTCCACAGAGTAGGGCCCAGCTTCAAGCTCTTCAATCACAGCCATACAACAAGTTCTTTAATGGAGATTACAGTGTAAACTACCAATACATCACCACAAACGGAGAGAAATCCTAAAAAACCTACAAAGATGTTCATGATACATGGCCAAATAACTCTAGTTAATGGACAGGAAGATTAGGGGTTGCATTAGCAAATGCAAAGGTAATCCTAATATACAACAGCACATGATGTCCTCAAAATTTACATGCCTGTAAGGTTTCTCCCCTTCCTGACTGCACAGAAACAGTGCTACATAGCAGGATGGGAAGCAAAGATTAAATAGTTTTGCACCATGTGAGCAGCTACCCTAACAAACATCTCCAAAATGGCTACGCTTGTCTCGAAGATGATGGTTCACCCAGTGAAACAGAAGCAAATGAGGAAGCCCAAGCTCGTGCATTACTTGCTCCCTTCCTCAAGTCCGTTGCCTTGTTGCTCAGTCTCAGCTTGCTCCAAAGCCTCCTCATATCAAGAACATTCAATGCTCGTTCCAAGAGCTGGTTTGATCCCCTACGGATCCCTAGGTTCAAGTTTTGGACACGGACAACTAAGAAAGCTCTCAGATGAGACATGACAACAGGTATGAAGTGCGCTGCAACCTTCAGGATGATAAAAAGAACTGCAGCTAACAAATATGGCTCATCTTTGGCAAATTCACGCAGAGAACGATCCCATGGCATAACTGAGCTCAAGCTTCCTGTGCTCTCTTGGTGGACAACATCAATATATGCAATTGGATCGAGACCTGCAGCAGGAAAACACCCTTCAGAAATATGCTTTCAAGTACTATAAGCAAATCAGTGATAGTTATCCACAAGACCACAAATGTAGCATGCGCCAATTGCCTGTTTAGTTGTTTGGAAACTGGAGTTATAGAGTATGCCCCATAGCCCCTTAAACTATTACCCCATGCCGCTGGTGTACACATAAGCATCAATCATTTAAAGACCTCAAAGAGTATAATGTCATAGTAAGATTGCAATCTTGGTGCACGGCCACATGGGGGTCAAGAGCATCATGGGGCTTATTCATTCAAGGGTACAGCTGATTCACCATTAGACAGCAGCAATAATTCCCTAGGTTAAGAACCAAAAAGAACTTATCCAATTATAGTAGCAAAGCAATAATTATCCAAATAAGTTCTGACAAAAAACAGAACCCAGTGACTGTATGCTCAATCATAAGTTTTCTCAAGTCTCAAGTAAAGCATATTTGAAAGAATTCGTGGTCATTTAATAAACCTATGTATGCATGAACAAGGTGAGCAACAATGGTACCTGTAGTCTCTTTATAGAAATTGACCAGAGAGTTAAGATCTTTTGAACCCCGATATCGAACCATCGTAGTCTCATTTACAAAAAGAATGGCTGGGAAACCACGGACTCCATATCTTGAAAACAAACTACAGTAAGCAGATGCAGTACAATGAGCTATATAAATCCACTGAACAAACAATATTTGTTCAAGGGACAAACTGTATCAATTCAACAGTCTAACACTAACAAGTTCAACATTCACAAACCTTGGTGTAGCAGAAGATTCTTCAACAGCAAAGTGATGTATCTGAGGGTACATCGTGCTAAGAGCTTCAAATGTTGGTTGGAATTTGCTCGAAAATGGACACCATGCAGCATAAAAGAGAATGAAGTATGAAGCACCCCTCCTTCGAAGGTTCAACTCAGTATCAACAGCCTCTCCTCTCACCTTCAGTAGAAGACAAGGTATTTAAGAAACTACAACTTTCATAATTTGCAATACAAACTATCCACATTCATTGCACTGCCAGAAAATTTAATTTATAATAATCAATAAACGAGGCACTATATGCGCAACAGCGGCTAAAAGTAAAGATGGTTCATCGATCTGCAGAAAATTAGCACAATCAACACAAATTGCAGGGTGTCACCACAGAAGTAATAGTTTTAGGTTGACACTATTTCCCATTTCAGTGACACGATAAACCAAAAGTTAAGAACACGTAATTTCCCCATTCTTCTGACAAATCCTATTAGTTGCAACACAGCTTTTCAGCTCTGTAAATAGGTGCACATACTATCACCACCAATCAAATATTGAAACATCGTGAATATAGAGTTAAATGCACCAGGGCCAAGCGTGTGCCATCTCACCCTCCAACCCCTGATGCTCCCCTCGTTGTCCTTCCTGACGGCAAGCACCTCTGTGTGGAGGCGTCTCCGCGCCGACGACGGCGACACAGATTGGGTTTCAGGGGGGTTTGGTGCTTTCTTTTTCACCACGTAGCAATGACACATCAGCAAAAAATGCCCGTGTGGCAAGTATGGTCCTGTGGTGTACCACTTAACAAGTTTAGGGGGGGCAGAAATGCATTTTCAAAGTTCAGGGCTATGTGACGCACACTTACAAATTCGAGGGCCCCTCGTGCATTTAACTCTAAAATATATGCTACAAGTTTAGTGGAAACTTTCAAAATCCAAACCACCATCCCATATCCTAATCACTGCATGTACAAGTAGGTTTTCACTTTTCCTAAAAGTTTACATATATCTAGTAGCTAATAAACTGAAATTTAAATTTTAGAATATTCAATATAATGTACAGAAGAAACAACTAATACTGCCAGTGCAAAGCATGAACACATAGAACATCCAGAAGTCTCACTCAGGTTGCACTGTCTAAGTCCACTAGCCTATTTTTTTTTGAGGGAGGTACACTAGCCTTCTTCTGTTTATTATATTGGCCAATTGCATTCATCAACAAATTTTCTACGCCAGCAAAGGTTTATTGAGAGACATGGATTACTCATTTGCCATGTTTTATTGCATAATTGTGCTTAAAAAGGTTCCCATAGTACTAATTTTGATGTTTCAGTTGTTAAAGAGGAAGGACTAAATAGCAAGCCACAAGATTCACACTTGGTTGATAATATTTGTGGCTACCAAAAAGAAAATCACGGCATCTTTGCCTGTCTCCCTCTAATATCGCCTGGTTAGCAAGCAAATCGTAAATATCGACAGCAGATTATTAAAAAAAACAGCGCGTCACCACTATTTGCCGCGTTGAAATGTAGAGATTTTGACAGGAAGAGGCCGCGACCGGCGAGAGACGCCGCGGTTTAGTCGCGGGCTCGTTTGGCTCGACGATTGGGCGGTGGACCTACCTCGAGAGGCGGGGACGGCTCGATCCGGACGAAGGGGCAGCGGGATCCGACGGCGTCGAGGAACGGCGGCGCGCCCCTCCGCGCGCACGTGCCCGCGGCCGGCGACCCCGCGGCGGCTGCGCCGGCGACGGCAGCGATGAGGGCGACCGCAAGCGCGGCGGCGGCGCAGCGCATCTTCTCTCGCCTTCTCCCTCCCCTCCCTCCTCTCTCTCTCTCTCTCTCTCTCTCTCTATCTTTCTCTCTGTCGGTTCCGCTTCGCAATTTTCTCCGCGTGTGGAGGCTGGATTTGGCGAAAGGAAAAATCCGCGAGAGGTTATTTTGGGTGCGGGCGCGGGTGGTGGTGGCCAGTGGGGACGCGTGCGTGCTGCCGCCTGGTTGGCTAGGGCGCTGCAGCTGGCGCCTGGCGGCTCACCTCCCTCGGGCAGGAGACAGCGGGGCCCATGACGGCAGCGCTGCAGCGGCATCCTCTTTCTGGTTTCCGGGACCACCCAATCAGAAAAAAAATAAGTAATAGCTAACAAATACGAAAATGACCCGGACCTGGCGTTGTTTAGTTCCGAAAACATTTCAGATTTCGGTACGGTAGCATTTTAATTTTTATTTGATATATTACCCAATCATAGACTAATTAGGTTCAAAAGATTCATCTCGTAATTTACAGACAAAGTGTGTAATTAGTTTTTGTTTTCGTCAATGTTTAGTGCTTCATGCATGTGACACAAGATTCGATGTAACGGAGAATCTTAAAAAGTTTTTAAATTTTAGGAAACAAGACCCTTGTTTAGTTCACCCAAAAAAAATTAAATTTTCTTTAATCCGTCACATCAAATGTTATAGATGGAAACAAAAAAAATATTACAATATTAAAATGTAAAATTTTTTTGGATCTAAACAAGACCCCAGATCGTGGGCCTGAATCCGCCCGAAAATGTTAGGGTCGGCCCATAGGGTGTCGTGCTCGATCCTCTCTCTCCTCTCCTCTCAGCGAAGGCGCAAGGTCAAGGTGCAAGGAGGAGCAGCGCCGACTTTGCGATGCAGATCCTCCGGCGGAAGGTTCTTGAGGCTTCCCGCCGCCTCCCTCTCTTCTACGCTGCGCACAGCGGACGCGCCCATGCGGTCGCTACGCTGGCGGGCGCCGCCGCGCGGTGGGCCCCGCCGGCCACCTCGGGCTCACTTGCCGCTGCTCCGTGGGCTGCCACCCAGCGCCGCGGCGTCAAGATGCTCGGCTCCGACGTACGCACGGATTCCTCTGTGACTCTCGTCTTCCTCTTTTTTCTGTGATCATTCTAGTTTGATCTATGTCCCGGGTTTAGCTTGGCTTGTATAATGGCTTTGGTCCAGTTACATGTCCTGTTTGTTTCGCCAGAAATGGTGCCATGGCTTAGTTGCTTTTGTGTTTCCGGGGGAATTTATTCAGTTCAGGCTACAGAAGCATGTTGTATGGAACGTAGTGCAGGGTATAGCCGCAGGTTAATTACGGTAGTCATTATCATACATCTATTGAATTCATGACATGAGTTGAAATGCGCAAATTGTGTAATACCCGGTGCAGTAAAGGGCTGTCCTTCTGAAGCAAATTCACTACAGCTAGATGTAGCCGTCAGTAGAAAGTCTTACAGCCTTACCCATGGCAAAACATGCATGTGCAGGAATGATCGTTTTATGTAATGCTAACCTGTCCTCTGTCCTCCAAATGCTTTGTTCATTTCTTTTCTCTTTTAAGAAGCATTACGCGGTGATTAACTCTGGGACTGTCTTCATATATTGTAGGTGAAACTTGGAAATATCATACAAAGAAGAGGTGTGAACTTACATCTCTAGTGTTTTACTTTTTCTTTCAAGTATCATGGATTATTACTCACTTATCCCATTGGCCAACCTTAAAATTCAAGGTCGCATTTATCAGGTACTGAAGTTCTTCTTGTATTATGCATTCATTGGTAGTCCCTGTTATACCTGTGTTCATTACAAGAAAAGCACCGTATGGTTTTGCTGACTTGCTTGTGTTCTGTTCAGGTAATAAAAGCACAACATTCGCATCAAGGAAGAGGAGGAGCCACAATACAGGTCATTCATTTTATTTGTTTCATAGTTTATCTCCTGCAGCAACTGGCGCCACATGCTTCACTCTCAGAATTTCATGCGGTCAATATTTGTTCTGTTTTATTTTGAACACTTTGACTATTGCAGGTCGAACTGAGGGATGTTGACACTGGAAACAAATTAACAGAAAGATTTCGTACTGATGAGGCCCTTGAGAGTATGATTTCTTTTTCTTTTTCTTATATAAAACACAACTTTAACAGCTAAGATGTAGCCATACAAGCCTTAGCCTAAGGCTCTGCCCCCATGAATGTAAACATCGCAACCCCCCTCTCCCCTGCTCACTTGTGCAAAGCCAATTTTAGGCAGTCATGGAACATGATTGAACAAACTAAATTGAATTAGTGACCAGATAGAATCTACATAATTGTGATGTAGAAACCGGTATATATTGACCAGCTAGTTGGTAGTCTTAGGGCCAATATCTCATGTGATAATCATGAACAATAACCTCTCCAGAATTGTTTACTGTATTAATGCTGCAATTAATTTGATGGACATGATTGTATTATTTTTGCACATAAGTATACACTATAATCACTATATTAAAAGTATTCGAGAAAGTACAAAAGACTACAATACCATATCTAACCGAATTTTTTTAGAGTCCATCCAAGCTAAGTTTCAGCCTTCCTGTTTAGCCAACTTCCCTAGACAGAGCTTGAGCTGATAGCCTTGTAGGGCGTGATTGGTTGCTCATGAGCAATAGATCCGGAACGGAGAGGTAGTTCAGGCTGGTTTTAGCCAAGCCAAAACCATACAAGTACCCGTGTTTGGTTGCCAAAAAAGGTGTTGTACAGCATGAGCATGATCCTGTTTGGTTGCCTGCATGTGCCATTTTGCTGCATGGACTAGTTCAGTTGCATGTGTTTGGCTGAATGTATAGGAATGAGTTGTGATCACCTATGTATGAGTTTGGTAACCTTACCACCAATGTTTTGCATCAGATACACAGATATCAAGTGACAAAAAACAAATCAAAATAAGTCTCAATTGTATCATCATTGGCCTCAAAACTGGACCTTGCTAAAGAACATGTACCAGTTATATAAAACCAATTGGCCTCAGCTAAAGAACATGCATAATAATTTCATCATTGGTGGCACAAATAAACAATGACTTCATAAAAGTCCACTGTCAGCCATCTAGAATGGCATTCACCATTCGGTTGCGTTGACAAAGGATCAGAAATACGGTAACAAAAAGAGCCATTGCATCATAGGCTAAGCAAGAACCCACCTCAGATTACATAGACATACAGGGCTGACGCACCATCAGGTGCTCCTCCACCGCCTAATCTAGCAGGAAACAGTAATAATCATCGACCCATGCACTGAGCTCACCGCCTAATCTAGCAGGAAACAGTAATAATCATCGACCCATGCACTGAGCTCAGTTATCCATAGCAGAATCATAGTGAAACAAACAAACCTGAGCTAGGAGCTAGCGGTTTGCATCATGAACTCACAAATCTATGGATACGAGCAAGAAAAATAACACGAACCCTAGGCAAACTGTGCACGCCCTGATGGAGAGGACTGGAGAAATGGCGGCGGTAACCCTAACTCCAGAACCGCGCACGCCCTGAGGGATCCATCCCTCGCCAAACCTTCCCCCGCGCGCCCGGGGTTCCTTTCGCTGCGACGCGTCGTCCCGGCTCGCGAGCGAAGCTCGCCTTGAGGAGACGGGGGTGGGGTCGGGATGGAGGGGTGGAAAAGCACGAGATGATGCAGGAAAATGGTGCGAGTAGGAAACCAAACATGAGCCTGCTGACGTAAATGGACTCGGATGGGTCTTTGCACCATCCTATACGGGCAACCAATCACGCCCGTATTGGCGTGGCTACCATTGGCATGGAAAGGGGATAATAAAGAGGCTTTACATGTATGCCATTATAAAAATTACTTAGTTATTACCTACAAGCCATTAAAAAGTTAAGTTCTCACAATTGCCATTGCTTTGAACTCTTTACCCTCTACGCCACTTCCGTCAGATTTGACTCTAACGGTGTTAAATTGCATGTATGAAAAGTCAAAAATACCCTCATGTCTAAATATCCAATTAATTTTTTTCAACATCTTAACGGTCTCAGATGAAAAAACTCAAAACTAAAAAGTCGTGGATCTTGTCGAGATCAACAATATTTATATAAAAAATATGTTTATTTGATTTTATATAAAAAATATTTTTTCTAAGACGTATTAATCATATCAAATCATATATTTTTTGTATGGAATTCAATGAAAATAATTTTTATACAAAACTTATAGATATTGTCGAGATCTACAATTTTGTAGTTCTGAGTTTTTTCATTTGAGGTCATTAAAATGCTAAAAAAGTTAATTACATATTCAGCTTTAGGGTATTTTTGACTTTTCACACTCGTGGTTTGACACCGTTAGAGCCAAATCTGAGGGAAATGGCATAAATGACTAAAAAAAGTTTAGAGCAGTGGCAGCTGTAAGAACTCAATTTTTTAATGGCGTATAAGTAATTACAATTTTTTTAATGACATACATGTAAAAACCTCGATAATAAACAGTGGCTTCCAACTGTTATGGTGGGCCAAGTGTATGAGTGCAGGAAGAGAAGCCGTGGCGAGGAGCGATGCGTACTTTGCACGCTACGCGCGCATCAGATCTGAGCCGCTCGGCTCAGATCGGACGGTTGGGAGGGGCGCGGCTGGTGAAGGTCGCCGGGTCGGTGCGGCTCGCGGCGGCGCGTGGTGGTGGCTCGCCGGAGTAGGGCGGCGCTGCCGCTACGTGGCATGGCCGGCCGAAGAGAGGGCATGGGTGGGTGCAGCTCGGCGTTGCGAACCTGTTGGCCGAGTCCACGACGGCTGCCGGTGGCCGGGGACGGCGCTAGGGGCGGCGAAGCGGGCTCGGCATGGCTGCGCATCAACGGCGAGCTCGTGCGGGCACGTCGGAGTGGGAGAGGGGATGGGAGAGAGCGCGGCGGGTCGCTCACCTCCGTGCGGAGCTCGGGGTTGGTCCTCGTCGCCTGGGGCGCTGCAGGGGAGGAGATCGACGGCGATGACTCAAGCTCCGGTTGATTGCGGCAATGGCGGCGGCGGGTAGGCCATGCGAGGTGGCGGCGGCTCCTCCTAGGGTTAGCAGGGAGGTGCGGTACGCAGGGGCGAGCCCCTTTATAGCCCCGAGCATCCTCGGTTCGCGCGCACGAGGAGGATCGAGCGTCAGCTGTGGCTCCCGTCCGATGCGGAGGTAGGGGATGGGCCTGACGTGCGGGTCCGCAGCGTCAGCGACTGAGACTGACTGGCAAACGGGGCCCGCCGAGCAGAGGCACAGCGGCAGCTGCTTGGTTGGGCTGGCTCGGCTGCTACTGCTGCGTTGGGCCAAGGCCCAAAACAGAGAGGGCGCGCGCGGGCTCGAGGAGCAGGCCAGTTGGGCCAGATGCGCGCGGGAAGGAGAGGAGAGGGAGTCAACCTGGGCTGGGCCGCCAGCGATTGCTGGGCCAAAAACAAAGAGAGAATAAAAACAAAAAGAAAAGGCTCTCCAATCTCCTGAAAGGGCATTCCTAATACGGTTTTGAAACCAAGATTTGACTAGCAATAAAAGATTATTTTTGGAACATAATTTTTGGGCTATTTTTTAAAACAAAACATATTTTATTTCGAACACATTTTCAAATTATTTTTCAAACTCAAATCAGAAATAGCTTTGAAATAAGACTTTTGGTGTTTTATGTTTCCAAAAACCGAAAAGGGCCTAAACGTGGCTTGCTAGAAATTTTGAAATTCATTTTTCTCACACAAGCAACCAAGCTAGAGCACAAAGCACACAACAACAGCAAAACACTCTTCACTTAGTTTTGTAAAAGTTTTAAAATTCCACATTTTCTCTTTTTGAATTATCAACAATTAGATAAATCTTGGAATATTTTAGAAAAAATTTAAATCCTTCATTTTATTTAGTGTTTTCCTAATAACAATCCATAATAGAAATTTTGGAGTGTTATAGGTGTCAGTTTAATGCTTCAGTTCGTCTACCTTTTAGACTTAAACAATCGTATTTACAATGTTAGTCTAATTATTAAATGTTCTGTCTGAACACACAGGAGTTTTTGTTGAGGAGAAGTCATTCACATATCTGTATCAGGAAGGAGATACTGTGACACTTATGGAGTAGGTTTCATTTCTTTCTTGTCATTATCTATTCACATGCTAAGCTGTGATGATGCCAGTATTTATTTTTAATCGTGGTCTATAATCTGGTGTCTTTCTTTGCCAGGCCTGAAACATTTGAGCAACTTGAAGTTTCGAAGGAACTGTTTGGCAAAGCTGCAGCATACCTGAAAGGTTTAACTGAGTACTCCCTCCGTCCCAAAATAACTGTCGTTCTTGCTTCCCGAGAAACAACTTTGATTAAATATATATTAAAAAATATTAATACTTATGATACATAATTAGTAGCATCGGAAAGATCTCTTAATCTAGTTTTTGTTAACAAATTTATTTGGAGATATAAATGTTGCACGTATTTTCTATAAATCTAGTTAAACTTGTGACATGAAAACCCAAAAC
Organism: Sorghum bicolor; assembly: GCF_000003195.3. Lineage (NCBI taxonomy): Eukaryota > Viridiplantae > Streptophyta > Magnoliopsida > Poales > Poaceae > Sorghum > Sorghum bicolor. The sequence continues at coordinate 3,541,711 of NC_012870.2, forward strand.
GACAGTTATTTTGGGACATAGGGAGTAGTAATTAACAATAAGAAGGAATTCTAATGGTTTCCAAAAATAAAACTGTGCTTATGTTTTTGCATTTGTACAGTAAGCTTCTCATATGACTCCTTCCCTCATCTATCAAATCTGATGGTGCTGTAGCAGCACCATAAGGATGATATTTACTAATGTAGAAATTTTTATGGTTTTTATAGTTTCCTTGTAATATTTGGCTAAATTTTTCATAGTTCCCAGCCGTGGCAGCTTGCCAATTTATGAAGATTTGCAGTGTCCATGTTAATTTCATCTTCTCAGTTTGCAATTGAGTTTATGATAATGTATTTGTTAAAATCCTACTTTTTTTCTTGCTTATAACAGATGAAATGAAGGTGAATCTACAATACTTTGATGGCCGGCCAATGTCTGGTACAGTTCCTCAACGAGTGACTTGTACTGTTGTTGAAGCACAGCCAAATACAAAAGGGCTAACTGCTCAACCTCAGTAAGTTTTTATATTATTTCATCGTCCATTTATTCTTAATAAGTTAATGCTGTTTAATGAGTAGTGATCGACTGGTAATGCGAGCTTTCTAGTTGGCAGTATACACAAATTAATAGAAATTTGATTTGAGAGATAGAGACTTTAGAGAGTACTGAGCATAAGCACACGCAAAGTAACTGCAGGCAATGGAATGCTGGATTGTGGAAGTTGTCTAGTTTTCATCAGTCAGAACTTGCAAAAGCAAGTCTGTGGGTCAAATCTTACATATTTAGTTCAGAATTGTCTAAGTTAGCTCCTTCATCCTTTACCTTTGCCAAATTTCACTGCCACATCTTACATCAACCTAGGTAATTTGAAATTAAAACTCAACTTGTACATGGGACAAAAAAATCGTGTTAAGGGGTAATTTGGACCTAGTGAAATAGTTGGGGGAGTAAATCGAGCCATACATTAGTTTAAGGGTTTATCTGGACATAGGCCAAACTTTGGGGGAGTAATTTTGACTTTTCCTTTTTACTATACCTGCTTCATAATCTCTTATAGTCAGATGTCCGAGCCTCAGTATTATACAGTTAACTAAGCACATGCTTGTTATAAATGCAGGTATAAAAGGGTCTTGCTGGACAATGGTCTTTCAGTGCTTGTAAGTTGCTGGCCACCATTCTGTAGTATTTCCTTACCTAGAACTACTGTTATTACATACACTTTGTTGATCTAGTGCTGTTCTCTTTGTGGAACACAGGGCAGAGGGCATTGTGCATGTTTTTTGTAGTTCACTTGTATGTACAGAAACAAAATGATTTTTAGTTGAGGAGTCGGCACAGCTTTCAACTTATCTATATTTTCGTTTAAAGTTTATGCACATAAGCCTTATTCTCATGATTCATTCACCTCTTACCTTTTTTTATATATAATTTTGTCGACTAAATTTTGTTACCACCATAGAACTGGTTAGTTCACTTGCTTGTTTCCATTATTGTGGCTCCTTGATTGTACCTGAGTATAAATTCCTTCTGTCTTGAAATTTCTCTGGAAGTTTAACCTATTCCTAATGATTGAAAATTTATAAACATCGACATACTGTATTCGAACTATTTCTTACTAACACTACTTTTTGACTTTATCTTAGGCACCACCCTTTATTGAAGCGGGTGAGAAGATTGTAATCAGTACAGCCGATGATTCTTATATGACGAGGTACGTCATGGAAAGTCTGGTCATCTTCTTATTATATCATTAAAAGAATACCATTTAACTTTTGTAATCTGCAGTGATTTGTGATTGTCATGTGCCTATCTGTCTTTTGATATTTAAATTCTTCATAACTGATTAAAACGTTTTTTTCCTTGCATTTCAGGGCATAACCAGATATCGTGGATACGTTTTGTTCTCCCAAATGGGCGAGTATGATTTGGCTAATGGATAAGTTTTCACTCCTGCAGTTGCCGTAAACAGTCAAGCTTGGTCGACACCAACCAATAATTTTAGTTCTTTACCAATAGCAACACATTTTGTACTCACAGATCTTTTCATTTCGCCCTCGTTTCAAATATTTATGCAAAAGAATCCATTCATGGTGAACCATGGAATCTTTTTGGGGAACAGAGATAGAGAAGCTGTTTTGGTATAGATACGTTCAAATTATTTGTATTCCCTTGTATGGCTTACTGTTCTGCGGAACTCATTTGGGTTTGATTGTCTGGATTTCATGCAAATAAATACGAAGTTTTGACTGTTGATTCGTATCTTACATATGAATTCATAATCAGTGCCTTGCAGCAGAATATCAGATCCTATCGCCAGCCGACACTGCGAGAACAAACTTTATCTGCAGTTTTCTAGTTTAGCAAACAATGAAGATAATTTATTTATTTATTTATATACAGTTGCAACCATATCCAAAAAAAACTTCTTGTGCTTCCTAGACGTTCCTAATTTGCATTTACAGTCAAAATAACAAACTCCTAGCACCCCTAAAGAAAACCACAGGTATTCCTGAATGCGTCACTTGTAGGCGTGGATGTAATCTTGGAAGTAGAAGTTCTTCTGGATGAAGTTGGCAAGCCATCGGGACGCAGCGAAGCATAGCACGGCAGCCGACACGACCGCGGCCCTCTGAACAGTCGACGTGACCAGGGTTTCCTTGGCGACGGCGAGAAACCCGACGACGGCGACCGAGGCAACCTGCAGGACAACCTCAAGCGCCTTCATGGCCTTCAGCGCCGCGTTGCAGCTCGTGCACTGCGCCACGTGTGACCAGTACCTGTCATGGGCATCACAGTTCAATTCCTTGGCGACCGTGTGATGTTTCAGGCCAGTGTGAAGATTACTAGCTTGTTTACCTCTCCATGAGCTGATCCTTGGTAGGTGTTGGTGGCAGCTGATCGATTTGTGGGGTTGCCCAGCCGATCTGATTCTTGGAGAATTTTTTGAACCAGTTCCTGAAGGCGACCACCATGCTGTCTGACGATGTGGGCACATAGCAAGCTTTCTGCCAGTTATCAAGCCCTACCGTGGCAAATTTACGCTCCTAACAAAAAGAATTCAGCAGATATGAGTTACAAAAGCCTGGGTCACTAAGCTTTGAGTATGAGATAGATTGACCAGAGTATAATCTGGGTGTTTGTTGTGCCTGACATTGACAGAACTTGAGCTATGTACCTCAACATGGAGGAGGAAAATGTCTGAATCCAATACAAGATTCTGCCCGACGTGGTACAGCCACCGTGGTGTGATGTGGTGGAGCCATACCCCAATGTTCCTCGGGAACGCCCAGATCACCCTGCTCCTGCCAGGACTGACCGGAATGCATAAGAATACCAGCATGACCCGAGGCACCTTCTTCTTCTTGTCCTGCCCGACCACCAAGAGGCAAGAACAGTGAATAGTGCTGGTCTGTTAAGATGGTTCATCGAATTCCTTCCGGTGTCACTTGCATTAACAAAGAGGGAGGGGATTCACACCTCTTGTGGTTGTGGAAACGGTGCGGCGAACGACGTGCAGGGAGCGACGAACTGGAAGTAGCCCCGCTCCTGCGGCGACACAAACCCTTGTATGTTTGCCTGCTCGATCTTCATCTTCGATGGACCGCCACCCTCTCTATCATACTCAACTGTGAAGAAAAACAAACAACTCCTATCAGCTATGCAGCATGCCACCAAGCAACAAGCGTTGTCATCAACTGAGTAAGCCCAACAAATTCTATGGACTGACAGAACAACTTCATTAGCAATGCCAAACATAAGAGATGATACTCGTGTTAGATCAGGGACATATCTTCCAGGATCTTCCTTCTTGCGGATGCCGCGAATGATCCCCTTGTGCGCATACGGGACATGAGCAGGATCCAAAAGGTTCTCAATCAAAATATCATACCTGCGATGCATCAATGCCACAAACAATGACTGAACTGCAAATGTTCAAATGTGCAATGCAGGCATGCAGCTGGATAGATTCTGGGATCAAAACTCAGGGAAAAAAAAACTGGATCGTTTACCCGTAAGGGAGGTCTCTGATGCCATAGACGGTGACGAACTCCGGGTCGTCGATTTCAGGGATGAACGGCGGCCGCTTCCTCTGCAGCACGTCCTTGTACTCGGGGTCGGCCCTCGGGTAGAACCACAGGATGTTGTTCTGCACGACGCAGGGGTACGACGCCACGCACGCCTTGGGGCTCGTGTGCACCGGCGGGCCGAGGGCGGGTGCCTGGGGGATGAACTTGCAGGCGCCGGCGCCGTCGAAGCACCAGCCATGGTAGACGCACTGGAGGCGGCCCTTGTCGTCGATCCGGCCCTCGGAGAGCGGCGCGAGGCGGTGCGGGCAGGCGTCATCGAAGACGCGCCACTCGCCGGCGCCGCGGTCGTACCAGGCCACGACGCTGAGCCCCAGCACCGTCTTGCCGTGAGGCGCGCGCGGGTCGAGGTCGCACACGGGGGCGAATGGGTACCACTGGTCCAGCCAGTCGAACTGCTCCTTCCCTGACGGCGACGGCGACGGCGACGGCGACGGCTGCTCCTCCTCGGTCCGCGGCGTATCGGTCGCCACGGCGGACACCGACAGCCGCGCGGCGCGGCGTTGCAGCCGCCTCGGCACGGGGCGCGCGCCGCCGCTTACGTTTAGCCTCCTGCAGCTCAATGGCGCGGCGGCCGCGGACAGGGGGAGCGGTGGGCGCGATGCGCGAGGGATCTGCAGAAGGGAGAGGGGGTCCATCGCGCGGCGGCAGCCGGCGGCGAGCGCGGTGGAAACCCCGGGCAAACTCGGCGGGCTTCTGGGGAGCCGGGAACTCGTGGCTGTGGTTTGGCGGGAGTCGTGGCGTCGCGGGGACGCCGCTCCTGTGGGCCGGTAGCAGTTGGATCAGGCGATTCAGCAGCTCACAATCACCTGCACCTGCCCCATGGAAATGGTAGAAAAAAAAAATCCAGCCAGGAATGCACACAGCTCACATATGGCCTTTCAAAAATGATGCACACAGCACACAATTCCACGATAACTGTGATTTTGTATAGGAAATCAAGCGAGCCTATCTAGACTTAATTTTTGTGGGTTTTCATGTAAAATTAAGTCTATTTGCGAGTTGACTGACAGGTCCGCTTGCATCCTAATTTTGCCAACAATTCCCAATATAAACAGCCTCAAATTTCCAAGGGAACCAAAGGAAAAGGCCCGAGAGACCAAAACACCACGCAGCCCGTTAACGGCCCCAAAAAGGTCAAAACCGAACCCAGCTCGTTAACGGTCCGAAAAGGCTCTCTCAGTTTGTGCAAAGGGAAAAAGACTATCTCTGTCAAAAAAAAAAAGTCATAGTTCTCGAAGACCACAAGCTCCATCAACAAAACCGCAGGATCCCCGTCCTCCGGAAACGCGTGACGTCACTTGTAAGCATGCGAGTAATCCTGGAAGGCTGGAAGAAGAAGTTGCTCTGGATGAAGCCGGCGAGCCAGCGCGACGCGGCGAAGCACAGCACGGCGGCGCACACGAGCACGGCTCTCCGGGCAGGCGACGACGCGAGCAGCGCCGACTCCCTGGCCACGGCGAGGAAGCCGACGGCGGCGACCGACGCGACCTGCAAGGCGGCCTCGGCCGCCCTCATGGCCCTGAGCGCCGCGCTGCAGCTCGCGCACTGCGCCACGTGGGACCAGTACCTCTCCATGAGCCTGTCCTTTGTGGCGGTCGGCGGCAGCCCGCCGGGCTGTTGGGTTGCCTAGCCGACCTGGTTCTTGCTGTGCTTCCTGAACCACCTCCTGAAGGCCACGACCATGGCGTCCGACGATGCCGGCACGTAGCACCTGCTCTGCCAGTTCTCGAGGCCCATCGCGGCAAACTTGCGCTCCTGCAACTCCAACATGTTAGAGTTGACACTGATATACTGTATGCAGCAAGTGAGTGATGCATGCATCGTAGAACGTTCAGACATTTCAGTAGCTACCTCGACATGGAGGATGTAGGCATCTGAGTCCAGCACGCGGTTCTGGGCGATGTGGTAGACCCACCGTGGAACGACCATGTCCAGCCACACGCCGAAGTTCCTCGGGAACGCCCAGATGAGCCTGCTCCGGCCAGGACCCAGTGACCCACCGGGATGCAGAAGACGACGAGCATGAACCGAGGCGCCTTCTTCCTGCCAGGCTTTGGCTGCAGGGCCACCAATGCAACAATGGCGTTCTGTTGGTGGAATGGCTCCATTCATGGATTCTATGAAGGTGGGGGGAGCGGGTTCGTACCTGCTGGCTAGTCCCTGAGCTGTGGAACGTGCAGGGCGCCATGAATTTCCAGTGCCCGCGTTCCATGGACGCCAGGAACCCATCTATGCTGGCCTCCTCTATCTTCAGCTTCATCGGGCCGCCGCCTTCTCGGTCGTGCTCGACTGTAAAGAAACGCAACGCTACCATTCTCAGTCAGCGGCACTGAATGTTCTTCGTTAGTTCTAAGATTCGAAAATGAAGCTCCTTTTTTCTGAGAATTCAAGGTAATTTGCATTGGCGAAGATGAATGAGAGATCAGGGACGTATCTCCCGGGATCTTCTGCTCTGCGCAGCTGGCGGATCAGGCCCTTGTGTGCATATGGGACATGAGAAGGATCCATCAGGTTCTCTGCCAAGATATCGTACCTGGGATGGATTGTGAATTTGCAATATAATGCAAGAAGGATTTATAATCATGAGATCCCTGATGCTTGGCTGACGGTTTTGTTTACCCATAACAGAGGTCCCTGATGCCGTAGGCGGTGACGAAGGACGGGTCGTCGATCTCCTTGATGTACGGCGGCCGCTTCCGCCGCAGCACGTCCCTGTGCTCCGCCTCCGTCCTCGGGTAGAACCACAGGATCTTGTTCTGCACCACGCATGGGTACGACGCCACGCACGCCCTGCTGTTCTCGTGCACCGGCGGGCCGAGAGCGGGCGCCTGCGGGATGAACGCGCACGCGCCGGCGCCGTCGAAGCACCAGCCATGGTAGGCACACTGCAGAACCCAAACAAAACCAGATGATTCTATATTTTTAGTCAAATTTAAAAATGCTTTGACTCTTCAAAATTCTTGGAATGAATTAGGCATTGTTTAGATGCATTCAAAAACTCAAAACTTTACAAGATTCCCTATCATATCGAATCTTGCGGCACATGCATAGAACATTAAATATAGATAAAAAAGATAAGTAATTATACAATTTACATGTAAATCACGATACAATTCTTTTAAGCCTAGTTACTCCATGATTGGACAATGTTTGTCAAATAAAAACAAAAGTACTACAGTGTCAAAATCCAAAAAGTTTTTAAATCTAAACAAAGCCTTATAGTTTGGAACGGAGGGAGTAAGGGCATGTTTAGTTCCCCTTACTAAATTTTAGTTAGCTAAAATTATTTTAGCTACTCTTAGGTACCGTGACTAAAGTTTAGCTAGCTATAATTTAGTTGGTGGAACCAAACAAAGCCTAAATAATACGGTGTGAGCGCGTGGCCGCGGTCGGCAGCATGCATGCGCGCATGCCCGGCGTCGCGATCGGGCAAGGGCGCCAGCGGCCGGATCGATCAGCAGCTACCGCGCGGCGCGCCATTGCAAAGCTCGTGCGACCGTGGGGTGTGGGCGCGGCGTTTGGGTGACCACACGATCAGTGGTTGGATCTGGTGAAGCCAAGTATAGTCACATACGACTCACGAGGGACGTTTTTTTTTTTTTTGATCACTGACTCACGAGGGACGTTGGATGACCACATGACACGCCAAGTGATTTCCTCTTCATGTGTATAACATTTTCTTTTTTTGTGTAAGATTGCGTTTCTTTTTTTTTTATCGAGATATAGATGAAACATGATAAAAAAGAAACAACTCAAAAGGACATCTAATTGAACCACAACTTCACGCATTTAGCGCCGCTTACATAACGACATTGATTTGTAATGTAGATAAGATCGAGATGGGGTGTCAAGAAAATAATATAAGCAAAATCGCCGCTCTTCTCTTGGTGGCAGAGAAGGATATCTGCTTACACGTTCTTTTATGTTTTAATCACAAGGCTTTGTCAATACTTTCTCCATTCCATTAGAACTATGTAACATTCAAATATTGTTTCATAGAAACTGTTGTTTTAGACCATGGTCCCACCTAAAGAAGCCTGTAGGTTTCAACCTTTATCTCTTCCCTTCATCCGCATCCACTTGAAGCAGAGCGGTCGAGACAGAGCGTCTATCCCACAGGCGTATTGCCTAACGTGGAGGTGGATCTTCCCCATCCATCGCTCCACTGAGATCCATGTACAATCCTCGTTGTGAAGATGTGTGCTGCTAGCCGCCACTCCGCCAGTGTCAAGCTGGCACACCCTTTCTTCTTCTCCTTCGCTAGTGCCTTTCCTCCTCTTTTCCTCCACCGGCAAGAGGCAGAGGGCTTGGCATGATAGGTGCACCAGTAACCTGGATCTAGATGCAAATGGGGAGGAGAGCGAGAGAGAGAGATAATGTAGATGCTTTTGGTCTTTTTTCTTCTGTATTGGCTTTCGGTACCAAATGCTAGAATGATCATAACTTTGAGATGGAGGGAGTAGCTACTAGGTCCCCAAGATTCAGTTAAGTCATTGACAGAGCCAAGATCAATCCTAACATTCTCCCCCTTGACCAAGAGCTTAAGTAATCTTTATATTATTAGTCCTACTTTTAAAAGAGCAGCATACCAAGATGAAAAATCACAATTGACCTAACATCTATAGTAACCATCTTATCTTTTTCCGGGAAGGGCGTTAGTTATGGATAAAATTAAAAGAGAGCTACTTAAGTTTATCACGAGCTAAGACATTTTGCGTACATTCAAAACGCCTTATCCCACCACTAGCACAACTTGTAATCTGCAACAAATAGCTCTAGAACATCCATGACTTCCCCAAGATTATAATAGTGTATAACTCAGTTGTAAGAGTGAATGAAATCCTGAAAATAGAAGTTCTTCTCGATGTAAGTAGCAAGCCACCGAGACGCCATGAAGCACAACACGGCTGCAGTCACAACTACGGCTCTCTGAACAACCGACGTGAGCAACGACGACCCTTTGGCGACGGCGAGGGATCCGATGACGGAGACCGACATGACCTGCAGCGCGACCTCGAGCAGCCTCATGCTCCTCAGCGCCGCGCTGCAGCTCGTGCACTGCGCGACGTGCGACCAGTACCTGCCACCACAGCAAGATATCCCATTGCATATGTGTCACGAAGCCCACAATGAACTACTGTGTATGTCGAGTCTATGGTGTTCGGTGACCATCTAGGTCCCCTAATACCTCTCCAGGAGATGATCCTTGGTAGAGCTTGGTGGCAGCTGGTGGTCGGGCTGTGGGGCTCCCCAGCCAACCTGATGGTTGCAGTGTTTCCTGAACCAGTCCCTGAAGGCGACCACCATGCCGTCTGAAGATGTCGGCACGTAGCAAGATCTGTGCCAGTTTTCCAGTCCCGCCGCGGCAAATTTGCGCTCCTACAAATGGATAAATATTCAGCAATGAGATAGGATCAAATACAAAAAGAAGAAGAAATATATTGTATCTAGTAACACCACTCATCCATTTGTTATGCATTTTATTGCTTTGGGCAGGGTTAATTACCTACCTCAACATGCATGAGGCAAACATCTGAATCGATAACCCGATTTGTGACGCTGTGGAAGAACCACCGTGGTATGAGCTTGTGGAGCCAAACCCCGGCGTTCCTCGGGAACGCCCAGATCACCCTGCTCCTCCCTGGAGCAACAGGGATGATGAGGGCAACCAGCATGAACCAAACTGCCGCCTCGCCACCGGCAGCCTGCAAGAAACAATACCGTCATATGCTGAGATTGCCCTACTAGCAGCTACCTATGATCCAATTAAACAAGATGGAGACCTATATAAGAGATAGATGCATGCATGCATACCACTTTGGTACTAGCAGGTGTGCCGTGGAACGTGCATGGCGCCACAAACCGGATGCTGCCTCCTTTCATCTTGGACAGGAACCCATGCACATCAGCATGCTCTATCTCCATCTTGATCGGCTCACCGCACTCTTGGTCATGCTCAACTGTGAAAGGAAATTAAAGGAACCAACATCCCCAGTTAGCGGCAAAACAATGTCAAGCATTCGATCGACATCGTCAGAGCAACGCCAAGCGTAAAGAAGTGACGATCGATATTGACGTCGATCAGGTATTCAGGTCAGGGACGTATCTTCCGGGATCTTCCTCGTCGCGAAAGTAGGGTAGCAGCCCCTTGTGCGCGTACGGGACATGCGCAATGTCGAAGATGTTGTCTACCGCCACATCATACCTGCAAATGCAATGGTGACATGGTGAAGAACTGAAGATTATCAATATCGTAGTCTCTTTCATGCAGCTACTGCAATGGATCGAAGAACGAAGCATCAGGTTGCTGTCTACTGCATTCAGAACAAACAAAGACTGAGCTTTTTACCCCACGGAGACATCCCTCATGCCGAACGTGGTGAAGTAGGACGGGTCGTCGATCTCGGCGAAGTACGGCGGCCGCTTCCGCCGCAGCACGTCCCTGTGCTCGGCCTCCGTCCTCGGGTAGAACCACAGGATGTTGTTCTGCACCACGCAGGGGTACGACGCCACGCACGCCCTGCGGTTCTCGTGCACCGGCGGGCCGAGGGCGGGCGCCTGCGGGATGAACGCGCACGCGCCGGCGCCGTCGAAGCACCATCCGTGGTACGCGCACTGGAGCCGTCCCTTGCCGTCGATGCGGCCCTGCGACAGCGGCGCGAGGCGGTGCGGGCAGGCGTCCTCGAACACGCGCCACTCGCCGGCGCCGCGGTCGTACCAGGCGACGACGCTGAGTCCCAGCACCACCTTGCCGTGCGGCGCCCGCGGGTCGAGGTCGCATACAGGGGCGATCGGGTACCACTGGTCTAGCCAATCGAATGCCTCCGTCTTGGACGGGGACGGCGGCGCTTCCTCGGCTCGGGGCTTCTCGGCCGCCACGGCGGACACCGACAGCCGGGGCGCGCCGCGCGTGCGTCGTGGTGGCGCCAGCAGGTACGTGCGGCTCTGCGGCCGCCTGGTGTTTGATGGCGCTGCGGCGGCGAGGGGAAGTGAAGGGCGCCCGGTTCGCGGGTGCAGGAAGTGGAGGGAGAGGAGTTCCATGGCGGCGAGGACGAGGAGTGTGGTCGCGATCGCCGGTCGGCCATTAGCAGCTGGAGGCCTGAAATAGGCCATTGCTTTACACGTGGACCGGCCTACTGCGTCAACGAAACGTGGTTCTTGTAAAATGTTAGTCCTTGTAAAGTCAATTAGCGAGCAACCCGTTATTCTCAGAAAACTTGTTTCACCCAGTAAAATTTTCATCCTCTCCATCTTCATCAATATTGTACCATATCAACATATTTGATTAGTTGATAACTTATTTAATGCTTATAAAACTCTGGCGATATCTTCGCTAAAACTAGTCTATAAGAAGCCTTTATCTTTTTTATAAACACTCTAACATGCTATCTATTATATAAAGTTAAATGCACATGAAAATATAAATATGATTATATCTCTATAAATAAAAGGTGGCATTTATTCGAGTGAAGCATTCAGTTGCCAAGTTGCCATCTATTTCTGGCTCTTTCACTTGTAATTTTTGTATGATAGCGAAAGTTGTACTCCCTCCTTTCTATGAAATAGATAATAATATAATTTTATCCTAAATCAAACTATCTTAAGCACAATTAAAAATTCCTCATATTTCTAAATGGATGGAGTATATATAACTCCAAAATATTATAGGTAAAAAGTCTCCTACACTAAGATAACAAAAGTTCAATTAGAAATAAAATACATCTTCCTATTGTGTTTTCCTCTAGTTATATCTCCTGATTATATAACTCTACGTAGTAGATAGATAAAATATGAAGTGAACAGTTGGCTTTATGAACACTACCCTTTTTATCTTCAATTGAGACAATTAGCACTTGTCCGAGATAAAAGATAGAAATCAAAGATTGATCTATAGTTTTTTTAAGCCAACATCATTACATCAAGGTTATTAATTTTTTAAGCCAACACCAATGTTATCCCATTTTTTCACTTCTTCTATCTATATTTTAGTTACCTTTTTTTTTTGTTCAGTCAATAGACAATGTCGTTATGTCTATAGAAAAAAAAATGAAAATTATCTCTTATAAGTTATATTTTAAATTGTACTAATGGGTTGTATATAAGATTCTTGTATGAAAGTATCTAAAAAATTTAGATACCTAAAACATAGCAACTCTCAGTTCTTTTTATAGTACGCCGAGTATAAAAGAACTGAGGATACTATACGACTCCGCCTACTACTACTAGGAATCAAATTCTGGTGATCATGATTCATATTTACACGTGAAGAAGGCATGATTTACACATGTACTGCATTTTTGTTCAAAGAAACAACATGCCACTTCATGCATACCACGCACGTACACGATATGGTTAAAGTTTGGGACACGTACGGCCTCTATTTTCTAGTTTCCACGGTACGGTTGGCAGCTGTGTAATGTAGCTTCTCGGGCGCTGCAGGTCATCAGAGATACGATTGAGCATATTTTTATCGCGTTAGGAAACATTTAGCAAAATTTTTATTTTCAGCCCATCATGTTTTTCTTCTCTAAAAAAAGGGTTCGGGCTCTGCGACCACGCACAGCCAAGTTCTTACATGTATAGTTTTCAGCTTATCAACTGATCGCAAAACAACGGAAAAGAGAACTCACAAATGAGAGGGAGATTTCAAATTTAAAAGCAAAGTTTATTATGTTTTGACATCCATTCGTGATGAAAACGTCCAAAGCAACAATCCCCAAATCTCTGATTATCGAATGGATGATCTGCCTCGTACCCTCAAAGTGCACCAACATTCAAAAGCACCGTACCGCCAATAATTACATTCCCTGGAGATTCTTGAAAATGGTTACTGACATATTCAGCCCACACGTAACAGTTCAAATTCTCGTCGATCATTGTCCAATGCCAAACCGTGCAAGAAAAATGCGGAAATGACGTTCGGAGGGGCCGACTGTCCTCCTCTGTCACCATGGTCACCACTACAGTACCCCAACAAAAATAGGGCCTCTTTTGGAATTGGAACAAAGGAAAATTTCTTACCGTGTTTTCGTGTGAAATTCCTGCGTTCCAAAAGGACTCTAAAATCTGGTCCTATGTGTCCTTATGCATCTTTGTTGTGCACACAGCACAAAAGAGACAATGGCACTAGTGAGGTGGTAATGCAACGGGAATGCAATCAGATAATAGTGTAATTGAAGCTAGGGATGCTCTAGGCCTTGTTTAGATCTAATTTTTTTTGGATTTTGACACCGTAACACTTTCGTTTTTATTTGATAAACATTGTCCAATCATGGAGTAACTTGCCTTGTTTAGATGCGAAAATTTTTTGGATTTCGCTACTGTAGTACTTTCGTTTGTTTATGGCAAATATTGTCCAATGATAGACTAACTAGGATTAAAAGATTCGTCTCTCGATTTACAGTTAAACTGTGCAATTGGTTTTTATTTTTATCTATATTTAATGTTTCATGCATGTGCCGAAAGATTCGATGTGACAGGGAATCTTGAAAACTTTATGGTTTTTTGGGTGAACTAAACAAGGCCTAGGTTTAAAAAATTCGTCTTGCGATTACAGACAAACTGTGCAATTCGTTTATGTTTTTATCTATATTTAATGCTCAATACATGTACCGCAAGATTCTATATGACAGAAAATTTTGAAAAGTTTTTAGTTTTGAGGTAAACTGAACAAAGCCTTGGTCGGCAGCTTTATTTCAAAATGGTACAGACAGTAGGAAACAAACATGTGTGATTTGTGACCCCATCCAGTATCCACTAAGTCTGACTCAGCATTCAAGCTCGATTTAGGTCTAAAACTTTTAACTTTTTAAGATTTTCTATCATATCGAATCTTGTGGCACATGTATAAAATATTAAATATAAATAAAAAATAATAATTGCATATTTTGTCTGTAATTTTGCGAGACGAATCTTTAGAAGCCATGCTACTGAGTGCTAGGCTCAAAAGATTTGTTTCGCAAATTATAGATAAACTATGTAATTAGTTATTTTTTATCTATATTTAATATTTTATGTATGTACCGTAAAATTTGACATGACGAGAATTTTAAAAAAGTTTTTGGATTTTGGGGTGAACTAAACAAGCCCTGAATGCACTCATACAATTGCATCCACGTGCAGACATGCAGCTAGTTGGTGAAAAATTTTAGGTGTAGCTATTGTAGCACTTTTGTTTGTATTTGATAATTATTATTCAATCATAGACGAACTAGGCTTAAAAGATTCGTATCGCAAATTACAGATAAACTATATATTTAATACTTTATGGATGTGTCCAAAAATTCGATGTGTGATAGTGAATCTTGAAAAAAATTTGAGAAGTAAGGGCCTGTTTAGATGCACTCAAAACCCAAAAGTATATAACATTCTTCATGACATCGAATCTTACGACATATGCATGAAACATTAAATATAGATTAAAAAATAATTAATTATAGAGTTACATGTAAATCATAAGACAAATCTTTTAAACCTAGTTAGTTCATGATTGACTAAATACAAACAAAATTGCTACCGTATTAAAATTCAAAAAGATTTTGCATCTAAACAAGAGCTACATGAGGCCCAACTTTATACGGTTCCAGCATTGTTCGTTTGAGATTATCAGCTGAATTTGCCAGCCATTTAGCAGTGTTTTTCTTTTACAATAAATCAGCCAATAGTATTCTACCATATCTTTTGTATCTTGTATACCGAGCCACGCCGATCTGATCTGCCGTGCCGTCTTGTCCGTGGCCTTGTTTAGTTCAAAAAAAATTATAATTTTTTTAGATTTTTCGTCACATTAAATTTTACAGCATATATATATATGCAATATTAAATATTGATAAAAAAATAACTAATTATACAGTTATCTGTTATTTACAAGACGAATTTTTTGAGTCTACTGAGTTCATGATTAAACGATATTTATCAAAGTACTAAGATGTCCATTTTACAATTTTTTGAAACTAAACAAGTTCACAAAAAAAATTATAAAAAATTTTAGATTTTCCGTCACATCGAATCTTGTGACGCATGTATAAAACATTAAATATTAATAAAAATAATAACTAATTGTATTGTTTGTCTGTAATTTACGAGACAAATCTTTTAAGACTAGTTAGTTTATGATTGGACAATATTTATCAAATATATAAATAAAAGTGTTACAATATTTTTTTTTTAATTTTTTTAACTAAACAAGGCCCTAGGGAAAAAGAAAAAATTCCGAGTCCCTTCCGCGTTCGGGTCGCGATCGCCGAAGAACCCTCGCACGACAAAATTGCATCTCCTCTCCTCCCCTCCTCTTCCCGAGCTCCGGGCACGCCTCCTCTTTCCGAACTCCGGGCACGCCGCGCCACGCGACAATCAGGTCGATCTCCTCTCCCCTCCTGAAATTGTGAAAAATGCCTCGCGCCCGATCCGAATGCTGCCGTCCTCGTGGGGGGGTGTCGGGTCTGTAGAATTCTGTGTTGCCATGGTAGGGTTACGGGTATTCGGCTGTGGGCGGAAGGCGCCCCCTTCGCCTGCATTTGTTGGAATCCATGCTTGCAGGGAGGAGGGCCGAGGGGGGCATCGGGTAGGCGAATTGAGTAGCTATGGATTGTTAGTTTTTGATCATTGGGTCAATAGGAACGAGGTCACAGCCTGTTCGATGGTTTGACGCAGCGACGGCGCGGCTCCCCGGCGGCTGGCGGCTGGCGACCGGTAACGTCGCACTCCCCTCCCCTCCCCTCCCTCCCCGCGCCCCCACCTCGCCGCTCGGGTTGCTGGGAACTGCGCGGGCGGCTGGGCGCCGCGTGGGTTCGCTACGGTCCGCCCAAGGTGGCAGGCGACCGGCGGCTGGGCCTCCGAAGCCGCCGCGGCCCCGACGCCCTCCTCTGGCCAGCGGCGCTGGTGACCGTCCTCCCCTGGCCGGCGGCTCCCACCTCCCCCATCCACTTCAGCGGCAGCAGCAGCAGTGACCTCCTCGACGTGGCCGGCCGTTTGACGAGGTTACAGCTCTCCATGGGGTCTTTCTCTGCTCTGGCGGCTCGCCTGGACTTCACCCACGGGCGTGCCTTCGAGGTGGAGACCTAGTCACCGCGGAACGGGAACGATGCAGCGTTCCACGTTCCGGGAACGAGCGTTCGGGACAGGAACGCGGGAACGAAATCGTTCCCACAGTGTAAAAATTGCATCTAAAACGTCGTTTCCATTCCTGGTTTGTCGTTCCTCGATCCGTCGTTCCGGGAACTCGATTGCCGGTTCGGCACACTGGTACACCATCCCTTCACCTCGGCTGATGGCTCCTTCCTCCTAGCTACTTTCCTTCGCTTCCTGTTTCGTTTGATGGAAGACTCAGTTTCGTTGGCTCTCCAATCTTGTTTGGGTGGGCGCGCCTCCGGTTTCCATGTGCAATTCCTAAGCACAAATCATTTTCGCTTTTCCGTCTCCTGCAAACAAGTTGGATTTCATGTTTATCGCCTTCGTCGGGTTATCACCTCTCAATTCGAAATCTATTTTCATCTCTGGAGTAGTGGCACTCCTAATTGGGAGAGAGAGAAGCGCTTCTGGGAGGAAGAGCTGGAAAGAGAATGGTCTAGAGTGCTCTCCATGAGCACAGAGATCTCTGAAAAAGGCTAGCAACAGACATGTCTCTTTCGCCAAAGCTTTGATTCAGAGTCCTCCCAAGATCATGGCCAAACCCCCAGGTGGGTATCCTCCTCGAAACCCCCATAGGATGATTAAATTCGGATCCTTCTCTTGTGCCATTCCCGCATCCAGTGATAGTCTGGTGCCTTGCGTCTTCGTCGGTGATAAGTTTGATTTCCACCTTGAGCGTCATGTTCTTCGTGGTTCTAACTGTCTCAGCGATGCCATGTGCACGGCAAAATCTCCGGAGGTTTCCATGTCCCATTCAAATTTAGATTCTTTTTTGAAATGTAGCTGCTGCTTGGCAGTTGGACATTTGCGCTCAGATTGCAGAAACAAAATCAGATGCCTAGCCTGCCACAATTATGGGCATGTTAAAAGGAAATGTCTTACCATGGCCCGGACACCAGGTTAGTGTGGATGCTGAAACAAATCCCTAAGATGATCCTTGACAGCCAAAACTGCCTTGATTCTCATGCCGAAGTCATTGGGACGCCGGACTCTCCACCTCACACAAGTGATGCTATCTCACCTCTTGATGAAGAGGCGTTCGAGTTTTTAGCAGCCAACAAGCTTTGCATTGATCAACTGTTCTACAGCAGCTCCACTTCAAGTGATGCCACCTCCATACCTGCTGAACATGACATCCGACTCAGTGCAGCACAGACAAGGTGCTTAGACCATCTCGTCTTTGACAGGTGGGCATTACCCGATGGACCAGCTGGTTTCCAACTTCAGGGGCGGGCCAACCTGCTCCAGCACATAGCTGATCCACTAGTGTTGCAACCAATTACTATTGATAGACATATGTTTGAGGAGCAAGCAGTCCCAGAACAGGTGGAAGTGATCCAGCTAACAAGTCTTGAAATAGGAACGAGGTCCTTTTGGTCTTGGGGAACGGGGTCCATTTCTCTGTCCCAAATTCATGTTTTGTATATCTAGTGATGACATGTGACACTAAAGAGGCGATACTGTTCTTCAACATCAGAAATTAGGCTAACGTTTATTCTATTTTCACTTCCTTTGTATTCTAGCATGCACATTCTTCCATTTTAAGTTCATTACATCAGTTGACAAGTTTGTCAAAATAATTGGCAGGATATCTATTTCGATATATGGACAAGGTGTCTGAAGATACTCAGTGAGATGGATAAGAAGAAAGCATTCGATGACACTGAACCAGGACCAGCTCCTTCTCGTGCCGTCGACAGATTTGGTTTTATAAAGCCAGAACAAAGCAACTCACCTGATGGAATTCCAAAAGGAAAATCTATACATGAACGTGAAAGGTATGACCTGCCATACAAGCATTCTATTGTCAGAATGTGTGGGCTGTATGATATATTAGGGTAATTGCATCTTCTTGTTTGTACCAATTTCATATGTTAGTCTATTCCCATAGGTGGTTGTAAGATCATCCTAGATTCTATTTTCTTCTTTCTAGCAGCTCTTACTACATTTCTGTGCATAAGATTGGGTCTTAGCTTTGCCAGCACTTACTGGTACAATGGTTCTAATACATTAGACTGCTTCACTGATAATGTACACTTTTTATTACTACCTTACTCATGCCTCTGACACCATAATATCATTCTTTTCCGGTATCAAGACTATTTACTTGTGTATATCAGTTACTTTTCTTACTGCACCTTCTGACCTTCCTTTTTATTTCTCTAAACAAGCTACCTTACAAGGTCCTTTTATTCGATTTTCTTTTTTCTGTTACTATAGGGAGGAAAGAAGGATAAGAAAATGGAGGAAGATGATAGGTGTTGGTGGTAGTGACTGGAAGCATTATGTTAGAAGGAACCCTCATGTGGTTAAAAGGCGAATAAGGAAAGGAATTCCTGATTGTCTCAGAGGACTTGTTTGGCAGTTGATTTCAGGCAGTCGGGACCTCTTACTAATGAACCCTGGGGTTTATGAGGTACCCGTAAGGATCCTTTTTTTTCCCTTGCAATCTTGGCATTCTATATGATTGTGATTTGCCTAGTTATACTAGATTGAGAAACAGGGGAACAAGTGAACAGCACATGAAGTGGCATACATGCATTATTGTTAAATAAAATATTTGAACTTTGAAGATCATATATACTCACATCAACATTGGATCCTATTTAATCCCATTCTTGAGGTGCAAATTTGTACAGATAACTCCACCATGCTTTTATTGACTTCACTGAAGTTTGTGGCTAGTCTCTTAAGTCCTGATAGTTTTGAAGGAACTAATGTTCTATTTTTTATAGTTTTATATCTATTACAGTCTGCATTTATATTTCTTAATGATCAGAGTACTATGTAGACTAGTGCTCTTGCTATTGATATATCTTAATCTTATTTGTATCATTGTGCTATACTTTGGGCAGACACTGGTGATATATGAGACATCAGCTTCTGAATTGGAAATTATTCGTGACATATCACGCACATTTCCATCTCATATATTCTTCCAACAAAGGCATGGTCCAGGCCAAAGATCCTTGTATAACATTTTGAAAGCATATTCTGTCTATGACAGGGATGTTGGATATGTGCAGGTTTGTGTTGAGTCCAGTGACCTAATTTTTGGATACAAAGATCTCTCTTGAATAATATTCTATTGTTTATACAATTCATTTAACAGGGAATGGGATTTATAGCTGGGCTGCTGCTTCTTTATATGAGTGAGGAGGATGCATTCTGGTTATTAGTCGCATTGCTGAAGGGAGCTGTCCATGCACCAATGGAAGGCTTGTATCAGGTAATCGCTATTATCTTAGGATTACATTTGGATTTCCAGTTGTTATAATTTGAGGGCTTCATAAGATTGTTTCGTTGCTGTCTTTATTGTATATCCTATCTGACGTATATAAGTTTTAAACTACTAAGTAGCAAGTAAAATATTTTCCTGGCTACTCGTATTCCATCAGTGTTCATCTTCATTTTTGAGTGATTAGTAATGCTGGAGGTGCAAAATTGTAAAATTTCTTCTTTTCTTGAGTAGACTTACATACTATAAACTTCTACTGATCTGTTTTTACCCTTGGAACAGGCTGGTTTGCCGCTCGTGCAGCAATATCTGTCTCAGTTTGAGAAATTAGTTATTGAGCTCATGCCAAAATTGGGACAACACTTTGTTGAAGAAATGATAAACCCAAGCATGTATGCAAGCCAATGGTTTATCACAGTTTTCACATATTCCTTCCCATTTCATCTAACTCTTAGAGTTTGGGATGTGTTTCTTTATGAGGTTAGAATCTTATCCTGCCATATGTGTATTTCGTGTTTAGATTACATCTTGGTTTATTTGACCTTTCTTTAGGCATTATTGCTTCATAAATAGTATACTCTGTTATATCTGTACAACTCTTTTCATTAGGAAACCCTACTTGTGTACATAAAGAGTTTTGACTTAAGATATACTACCTCTGTCCACAAAAGAATTCAATTCTAGGTGCAATCTTGGTTAACATGTCTAAAGTTTGACCAAATATATAGGTAAAAATATTAATGTTTATGACACCAAATAAGTATAGTATGAAAATATATCTCATGGCAAATCTAATGGTACTTATTTGATATTATAATATTGGTATTTTTCATTTATAGTTAGTCAAACTCAAGATACTCTAACTTGTTACTGTGCTAGAATTGTATTCTTTTGTTGATTGACGGAGTAGTTATATGAAATGGATTGCTGTGCTACTTTTAAATGGTCTTCTAACAACACAGCTGCTTGTTCCTTTTCTCAGTACCCTTTTCATGTGCGACCAAAACTTTTTGACTTGAAAGTTTATTTCATATGATCAGGTTATTGTTTGATGTGTTATATTCATTTGAATTTTTAGGTGCTAATCTACCAATCTGTAGTTGATGCAATACCAAAAAAATACTGATTATATTGTGCACTTTCTGATCTGGTTGCTATTTCTTATTGCTGGTTGATACCTAACAGGGTATTAAGGTTGTATTCCAAGTTGGATTGGCTCTATTGAGATTCTGTCATGATGATTTGGTTAGTATTTTGTATCTTCTGTCACTTTTGCTTGAAACCATATTTGAAACAAATATTGAGAAATACTGAATTGCTAACCGTCAGGTCAAATTACCTTTTGAGAAACTGCTACATTCATTGAGAAATTTCCCTGAGGAGGCAACAGATCCAGATGTATTATTGCCACTTGCCTTCTCATTTAAGGTAATTCACTTCTTATTGCGCAAAACTTGTGTTTACATGAGTGCTTGCTTTTGGATAAATGTGCTCTTGCATGTATCATATTTGTGTGTTTCTTTTCATTTTCCCGTCATAGCAAAAACTAAAAGTTGACCTGTGCTGTTTTCTGAAACTATTTCTATTTGTTGCTTTTTGGCTTATAGTAAGATATAAGAGAACTCTCATTAGTATGGTATATAAATTAAAGGTACTATACTATTATATGAATTCTCTTAGTTATAAAATGTTCTTTTAACCTATAAGTTTCAGTGATCTTTTTTATGTGACTTTAATGTTGATGCATCTGTTTGCTAGCTAATATTTCCAATACTGTGGTGCTCGATTAATTTGCAATATAGCATGTTGCACCGTTACCTCTGTATTTCGTATTTCACTTGTGTCCCAACTCCCAGTAGAGCATTGAACTACCAAATTTAGATAACTGGACCAGCATGTTAGTTGTCTCGCTTTGTTACATTCAGATGTGAAAGAAAATCTAGCAAACTCCATGTGCTTTATTTGGGTTTCATTTGACAGTCATGAAAATCTGCCCTACATGGAATATAATAAATACCATGGTTCTGTTGTATTTTTTTTTTTAAGGTATCGACTCGTCTTGAGGAGCTTCATAAGGAGTATCAGAATCCAGGGGCAGGCACCAGTGAAACTTCAAGTAGCAAGCGGCTTCAGCCCCTCATAGCAAAAACAATGAGCAGGGTTGGCAGCCGTGTGGTGTCAAACTTAACTGCAGTGTCAAACTTAACTGCTGACAGAAAATGACAGACATGTTCTCTTGTTAAACGAGCCACACCTTGTTGTAACTTCCATGTACATTGTATAGAAAGAAAGGCCTTTATTCCCATGCTTCGTTCTTTGTTTTTGTTACCATTACATTGCTTTTATAAACCAAAGTGGTAGAACCGCCCGTCGAACTAGGTGGGGCATGGGGGTTCCTGATGTACTCATTTCTGAAGAACTGTAAATACTTGTGGATCAATGCAATGAAGTGATGTTCCAATGCTTTATTTGTGAGAAGTCTGGCTGTACAAGTTGAGGTTGGATCCATTAATACTGCTAGTGTCAACCAATGTCAAATTGGCAGTGCATTTTTTCTCTCTTTCCATCCAGTAAATATAATTAACCTGTAGTCTCCCTTCAATTTTTTTTTAAAAGCCATTAATCTTGCCCCCAGGAAAAATATGATTTGGTGACGTAGCATTCAATGGTTTTGATAACAAACGGCTCGACACTACACCTGTCAGAGACAGAAAAGAAGCTCCTACAGCGACATCCAACGAAGATCAGAGGATGAGGAGCTCCTACAGCGACATCCAACGAAGATCAGAGGATGAGGATGCTCTACTGCTCTCCATTATTGGCGATGGATTAATTGAATATTGTAAGGGGATTTAAATTTGGCTTACACGCATTTATAATCTACAGTAAACATTATTATACTCTAAACTAAAATCTGTGGAACTCTCTCAATGGGTGAAGAATTGAAATTAAAATCCTGGCTCCGATCCACGCTGTTATAGCCAAAAGTTCACGATCCTAATACCCAGGTTCGCTGATTTGTTATGAGAGAAAAATACTGTTTAATGGCTGGCAAATTCAGTAGATAAGCTCAAACGAACAAGCTCTAAAGCCTTGTCTAGTTCTAAAATTTTTGGCAAAATGTGAATAGTACCAATTTCGTTTGTATTTGACAAATATTGTCCAATCATAAACTAACTAGGCTCAAAAGATTCATCTCGTCAATTCCGACCAAACTGTGTAATTAGTTTTTATTTTCGTCTATATTTAATACTTCATGCATACCTCTAAAGATTCGATGTGACGGAGAATCTGAAAAATTTTGCAAAATTATTTGGGAACTAAACAAGGCCTAAGTAGTACTGCTAACCAACCACATGACATTGAGGCAGCAAAGTCCACGATCCTAATCTCTACTGCATCTTCTGTCAATTGATAAACCTGGGTCTGTCTTTCCACATACAAATACCACATGTCGATTAATATAATTCCTTGTTTTTCTCGATCGGGAGTAAGGGTTCCACTAGTTTATTGGCAGCTTATACATACCATCATCATCGGGCCGGGCGGCATTGCAGTTCTTGTGCTTTGTAAGCCAGCACAGTCAGCACGACGTGGACCGTCTGATTATTAACCTATTGCGTTCCAAAGCCGCCGGACCGGACGGCGGCAACAAGATAAAAAGTAGAGTAGCAATGGACCAGTAACCAGTGGTAGCGGCGTTTGGATCTCTCCTTTATATACAAAATGCAACGTCTGCCATCGTCCAATTCCCATCACTCCAACCACTCCGCGGAATCGTGCCTAGCCAGTCTTCTTCCTCCACGGTCCACGGACTCCGGCCGCGCGCGGCCTCGCTCGTCGTCGTCGTCGCCGGCCGGCTCCAGCCTCTCGTCTCAGCCTGCCGGCCAGCCATGTCGGCGGCGTTCAAGGCGTTCCTGAACAGCCCAGTGGGCCCCAAGACGACCCACTTCTGGGGACCCGTCTCCAACTGGGGCATCATCCTCGCGGTACGTCCTGCTCATGCTCTTTGGTCTTCATCGCTGAGACTGATGAGAGAATTCCCAGCTCCAGATCGTGAATCGTCTCTCTCTCTCTCTCTCTCTCTCTCTCTCTCCAGGCATGAGCTGAGCTGTTGAACACCAGTAATATCTAACGAAGGATAGTTTGACTTGAGTGAGAGTGTGAGTCACTTTTCGCTCGCAGGTCATTTTGTGTCAGTCTGTCTGAATCACACTTGCTTGGTGTGTTTTGAATCACACAGTTTAAGGTTTGAAACTGGATGCTCTGCATGCCCCTGTAGTAGGCCTGTATACGAATCATATCGAATCTTGCATTTCAGTATATCCGCCGTCCATTTCCATTTCACTGAACTGAATGAACGCTCAGTACTTATTTGATCACTACAGAGTACAGACAGACCATAGCTCCACAAACTCCGCTATTTATACCCATGCCGATAAACGATATGGGTATATGATATGATCAATCTATATCCAGTATCCGAAAAGACACTCGGGTATCTGTGCCACCTTAATTTGTAGTGGTTGGAAAAAAGGACAGGCTGCAATGATTTGGAGGTCTATTATTTTGGTTGCAACTTTCATCGCATCATTTTGGTTTATTTTTTGCTTTTTCGATTGAGACGTACGTGCAAATATCCATTCCCTGATAAGAAAGTAATATGTGCAAATAATAATTTGTTTGCGAGGGATTAAGTAAATACTGTATATGTGCAAATAATATGTGATTTTCTATTATATTTTTCCATGAGAGCGATTCAGCTATAGCCAATCGATCTTAATGAAAATCCCTGTAGTGATCAAATAAGATACCGATATTTGCTATAACCCGCAATTTTAAACCTTACTTGTCGAATAGGAGTATGGATACAAATATTAATCAGATGTATCATGATAGTCGATTGGATATATATCATCATACTTGGATAGTTGTTTGTTTTCTAATTAAGTAAGGTCTATGTGAGTTTTCAACCCAGTTTGATTCAGAGGTATAACTTTTTTTCTTAAAAAAGTATTTTTCTATTTATAATATATTTACAATCTTATATGTATTATGGACTAAATTTAAATTTATTACATATTCCAATATATTAGTAAAAAAATATTGAAAATTCATAATTATAACATCATAAATATTCTAGTAAATTTGAAAAAAAATGAAGTTTAAACTTTACATTAAATATCTATAAATACAAAAATAACTATATAAATATAAATACTCGTATTACTTAATATTATTTGGATTTAAGAAAATGAAATGATTTTACTAACTTTTCACTAAAATTTCCAAATATGAAATAATTTTTAAAACACAATATCTGATTCACATTTTTTTTTGTTCTACTTGTTTTCATTCACTCTTACTTGCCGGTACATTACAACTAAAAACTCCGAGGATTTATATTTTGCAGAGTGTGGCTGATACACAAAAGCCCCCTGAAATGATATCCGGCAATATGACAGGAGGTATGTGAAAATACTTGCAAATTTGTATGCGTCATAGTTTTTTTTCAGCTTTGTAGCCATCATTGATGTTTTATGTTTTTTCCTCGTAGTTTTGTGTGTGTATTCTGCACTCTTTGTCAGGTTCGCATGGATGGTACGACCTCAGAACTATTTCCTTATGGCAACCCACAGCTGCAACGAGGTTGTTCAGCTCTACCAGTTGTCTCGCTGGGCTAGGGCTCAAAAGTAAGGGTTCTCCACTAAATCTATTCTTACCACTTTGTTGCAAAAAGCTTAACGGACATCATTAGCCTTACCCTCACGTTCCGTGCTTGCATTTCAAAACATTGTTTACATCCCCCACCCCCCACAACCACCCACACACCCACACTCCTCGTAAACAAACACAAAACATTACAAAGTTTTGAGCCTAAAGAGAAAGTAATGGATGAAGCTACCGTGTGGTCACGAGAGCACTCGACCCATACCACCACCACCCATAGACATTAGAGACGCCTTGTCTTATTGCACTGCCCATCGACCCCACCCTTCACTAGTCCTTTGCCTCTGCTAACCAATTGCTAACGAGGCTTTCCTACCCCTACTCCACCCTACCGTCGCTTCAACCCACCACCAGCGCTGACTCGCCGCCCCCACCCACTTACCATCACCTGTCGTCATGCCAACCTGTAGCTGAAGTTCTAGGGTCCAGAGAGGAAGTAAACTCTAACTTTAGCGATGGTGTAGCGACAAACGACCAATAGTGCCGGTCACAAATTCGCATGAGCGAACTTGCATTAGAGTTTTAAAAAGTAATGTATTAATGCTAGAGATTGAATTGTGCAGGTTTATGGAGAAGAAAGAGTTAGGAGGTCCAACCATAAAGACTGACCCTAAACCATAGTCACTTTGAACAACGATGAAACTACGAACTCATGCTTCGACCATACAATTTATGTATTACCACAAGGCTATTATGATGTGAGAAACTCTGTTATACGTGCTGTAGGTTTATTTATAAATATTGACTTTGCATCGAGCAAATGGTGAGCCGGCTGAGGCCCAGGGTCCGCCCCTGGTCTGATCATGTTCAAAGTCACGTGCCCAATGCATTATTAGATTTATTTAGAGTCCTCTTTCACCCGGTACTCCCTCCGTCCTTAAAAGCTGCAACTTCTAGAGTTGTCCTAAGTCAAAATTTTAAAACTTTGACCAAATTTATAGAAAAAAATACTAAACTTTATAGTACCAAATTAATACCATTAGATTTATCATTGAATATATTTTCATAAGATACTCATTTTATGTTATACATATTGATGCTCTTTTCTATAAAATTGGTCAAAGTTAAACAAGTTTGACTGACACGGATTATAGGAATTGAAGCTTTCAATGTTTGCTTATTTACTTTCTCCATTAGAAATTGTAGATTGACTACGTACTGTGTATCTGTTGAACTTGCTAATTTAGCAACGTTCATAGAAAATCATATTACCATCTACGGAGTATAATATAAAAAGGGGCTAATGAAGAGTAATAAATGTAGTTTGATGTTGTAGATGCTTCTGTATTTTCTTTATATATTTATTCAAAATTAGAGAACTTTAACTTATGACAAAGCTATAACAATTTATGATTTTGGAACGGATAGGATATACAGTAGAAGAGAAGAATTATGGAACAATTTGGGGCAGAAAAAATCTTCAAATTTATTGGATGCCATGCGACGATACCGCCGGGTGCACTTGAACTATTTAATTTTTATTAATCCCCATTCTCCAACTGCAACTGGACAAGTACTGGTCCTCTTCCCTTCCCCTTCTTCATCAATTCCTCTGTTTCCCCCGTTCTCCACCTACCTCCTCGCCCTCGTCGACTTGTCTCTTCCGCCGCCGCCGTCGACGAGAGCTGCGCTAGGTACCCCTCCTCCCCTCCCTCCATGGGCTGGTGGATCTTTCTCGCAGAACGCTACCGCTGGTCATACGTCCTGTCGAGATCGCCGACCCCCGATTTCCCTGCTATCGTTACTGAATTCGATGCGTGACATGGATAGGTGATTTCCGCTGCTTCCCTTCTCCCATGGCGACGGCGCTCAAATCGTTCCTGAACAGCCCCGTCGGCCCCAAGACCACCCACTTCTGGGGCCCTGTCGCCAACTGGGGCTTCGTCATCGCGGTACGCCTCTGCAGTTCATGCTTGGTTTCTTCGGCAAATCTATGCGATTCGTGGATTGTAACGACGCGCCGAACGTAATTTCGCAATAGTATTGATGCTAGCGTTGTCGGAGTTCAAAAATGGCTTTAATCTGTTTATAGGGCTATTCGAGTCGGGGCACCTTTTCTGTATGAGAAACATCAAACATCCGTAGGATTTTATTCTGGTAGCTAAGATGCTAAAGCAGAAGGTTCTTGCTTTTGGTCTAGTTAACTAGTCACAGACAACATACTATTTAGAAGCAAGGACAAACGATTGCTGCTTTGTTGTATCAGTTGAATCTGCAACAAAGTTCTTCCTCATTTTCTCTTCTATGTGATTCGGTGTCTGATGGGAAACAAAGTGCTAAGTGTTAGTATCACAGTTAAGGCTTAAGGGGAGTCTCCATAATTCCAGGAGTTTCATGGCCTTGAAAGCTTGACTCTGTATTTCTCTTCTATGTGATTCAGGCTTGATTGGACTAACAACTTAATTCAATATGTACACTGTTACAGACTTAGAGTCTTAGATATCTTGTTTTAGGCATATTCAAGGTGCCTGCAAATTGTATTCAGCTGAAGGGTCCTAATATTGGCATTGAAGTTATTGGGCACCCAGTTGCATGGTGTAATCTGTTCTAGCTATTAATATTTTAAAGGGCGATTTTCCTTTTGTAAATTAATACTTTGATAATGTTCGACTGTACCTTGGGTTGCTGTAAATTGTTTCTGGTGGTGGGGGGTAAGCTGCCATAAAACTGCAGTGATAGTTATCATTCTGAGTTACTCCATATTCAGCAACTATCTACATCAGATTGTTTTCTCGCTGGTGCTAAGTAACAAATGTTTGACCTGATCATTTTTCTTGTTCCAACTAAACCACCCTAAATTTCAATTGTTAAACTTTGACTCTGCAAGTTCACCCTTACCCGCAAAAGTTATTAGATTTCTAGGTAAATCCCTCTGACGGACACATTAACCATATATTTATGTATATAGTATACAGTTAGACCCTCTAAGTTGTGTGTCCTTTCATTGAACTCCTTTTTTTAACCCAACTAAACTATATCTCTTTTGATTCTGTATTTGGTTTGCAGGGTTTGGTTGACATGAACAAGCCTCCCGAAATGATATCCGGCAATATGACAGCAGGTAGGAATTTACTAGGGATCGTCTCACACTGCCAATTTGATGGGTCACGTCAAACTGTCATTGATGCTTATGTTTTTATGCAGCCATGTGTGTATATTCTGGACTCTTTATGAGGTTTGCATGGATGGTACAGCCCCGAAATTATTTGCTTCTGGCATGCCATGCTTCCAACGAAAGCGTTCAGCTCTATCAGCTATCTCGCTGGGCTAGGGCTCAGGGGTAAGGCTTGTGAAGTGAATTTGTTCCTTCAGCATAATAGTTCAGTACCAAGTTTACTGTCCTAACTGTTTTCCCTTGACAGCTTTTTTGAGTTATGGTTCCTGTCCTATTTCTCTTTTTGATAATATTGAAGCTAGCACAAAAAAGAGAGTTGATGTCAGAGTTTGATTTTCGCAGGTACCTGGAGAAGAAAGAGCCAGAGGCCCAACAGTAAAGAGGGCATGCAACACTGCAATCACTTGTTCAATAAAGAAACTATGCTGTGGAAAACATTCATTCTGTTGTCAAAGCTTAAGGATTTGTTCGTGAAGTGGTGTCGACAGTGCCTTTAGTGAGCATGCAGTTTTTGTATGTTTGCAAAATATGCTGAGGAAATTTTATGATTCCTAGTGCTGTTACAATCTTCTGCGTACTTTTCTGTGCATTTGCCAAGGCACATTTGGTTTTACATTGCGTTATGCAATGAATTTCCCCAACTATTCAGCATATTGCTGCCTTCTTACTATTTGGCACTATTTGTTTTACCTGGCTCATGTGCCCAAAATGCTTAGTAAAAGATCAGTCGTTGCGAAATTTTGCTCCGGTCCCTCGGCAATGTCATCCTGGATAGGAATATATATAAGCATTGATTGAAAAAAAAAATTCATCTTAGGTCACAATGCAACTTTTAGACCTGGATAAAATTACAAATTTCAAGATAGAAATTGATAATAACATTGTTTGGTTCACCACCAGCAGCAATAGTGCTCAATGATTATGATTCCCTATGTTCTAAACTATAGATCGTTTTGACTTTTCTTTATACATAGTTTTTGATACTCGATCCATCCCAAATTGTAAGTCGTTTGACTTTTTTAATCCCAAGTTTGACCACTCGTCTTATTTAAAGTTTTGTACAAAATATTACTTTTTTTATTGTGTATTAGTTTATTAATAAAAGTTCTTCAAAAATGACTTAAATTTGACTATATTTGTACAAATTTTTTGAATAAGACGAGTGGTCAAACTTGGGGTAAAAAAGTCAAATGACTTACAATTTGAGATGGAGGGAGTATATAATTATGTTTAGATGTATAGTACAAACTATGTTTTTTAGAAAAAAGCTAAAGCAACTTATAGTTTGGAATGAACGGGGCATGTTTGCTTGGCTAAAAAGTTATGTCTTATTTTGAGAGAAAAATAATATTGAATGACTAGTAGATTTGGTAGATAACCTCAAGCGAACAGGCTCCCCATGCTTGTACTCCCTGGTGCTTGCGCTAGAGGCTCACAAATGCACTCTACCTATGACAATTGTTTCTGGGCATTGTTCGAGTGGATACATTTTGCACCTAATGGTCCCTAAAACATTAGTGATCTTACTAGCTGATAGTTGTGCTGATCATCGTAAATCTTTCATATATTTCACCTTTGCGCACGAACATTTAGATTCGAAAACCCTAGGGTAGTTGCACTTTTTTCCTATGAAGCTCAGAAAGGTCTATCTAGAGTTGTCAGTGGAGCACCGATCCCTATTTCTCTAGGGAAAACTGTAACCTTTTCTCTCATGGCTGAAGCACCGCGGGCATGAGAATTATGATCTGCATCATATATATAGCTTCATAAAACCTTGAGTTGCATATTTGCTGTCAGTATATATTGAAGAGAATTTACAGATTGCATAATTTGTGATAAAACCTACCGGTTCACATCATAGATAAGGTATCTTGTAGAGGATGATGTAGATGATGGTAGCTTCATGTACAACATGGTAAGATATGTATGGGTATAGAAGACTGCAATCTTCGGCCTATGGGCTTTGCATCGGGTACCTAAGTATGTTACGGAGCACCAAATGGCTATTCAACACTGTAGGACCATCGAATCTGCTGGTCATATACTCTCAGTAAAGTGTCAGGCTGTGGGCATCTTCCTTAGCTGTTCGTTTGAGCTTACCTGATCTGTCAGTTATTCAACAATGTTTTTTTCTTATAATAAATCAATGAATAGTACTTCAACAGATAAGCGGACAGTCTAAGTGTGCCATTAAGCCGATGTAAAATGCCAGAATTTAAATAATTTGAGGAGCATGGGGTTGAGTCACTGAATCTTAAACAAAGGTCTTGTGAATGGGAGGCAGGACTATATCACAGGAGTGATCCTTGGTCCGGCAATCATTAATGGAGTCATCTGTATGGGTAAGTGTGAAGCCTGAAACGAAATCTAAGGGTCTGTTTATATCTCAAAACTTTTGGCTGTAAATTTTACATTAAAACAGATGTTTAGATGTTTCCTAAACTTTTTGGTCTGCAACACACAAGACACGGATCCCTAAACAAGTTTATACAGTTTTGGGGCTCCAAGGTCCCAAATTCCTGTTTAGATTCATTCTTCCAAAAAATGTTCATTTCTCCAAAAGTTTTGATTGTTTGGCTGCATCTAAACAGGATCTAAATATTCATGTAAATGGACGCCCAAATACTCACTCCTAGTTTATTATTGTCATAATAACTATTATTACGAATAACCTTAGAGTTTTGAGCAGAGAAAGAGAAAGAGAAAGCTGATGGATTATGATGGTTAACTGAAGGACACGGAGCAAAGGAGATTTGGTTGGAGGATCAAATTATATAAGAAATGTGGAAGTGTACATGAGAAATGTAGTAATAGAGACACGTAGTATGCTACTGAAAAATAAGCCGTGGCAAACTAATGTAGCAGGTAAGTAAGTTGAGTCGGTACTGGTATGTACTCAATCCATCCCAAATTGTAAGTCGTTTGACTTTTTTAATATCAAGTTTGATCACTCGTCTTATTTAAAGTTTTGTATAAAATATCACTTTTTTTATGTGTAATGGTTTATTAATAAAAGTTCTTCAAGAATGACTTAAATTTGACTATATTTGCATAATTTTTTTTGAATAAGACGAGCGGTCAAACTTAAGGTAAAAAAGTCAAACGACTTATAATTTGGGATGGATGGAGTATGAATTAAGACAACCAAATTTTCCGAGGAACCAAGAGTATGTGCCGAGGGCATTCAGTAGACAACCTAGAGGTGAAGGTACGGAGCAGCACCTTGAAACCTCGATCCTAAGAAGGCAACAATTCAAAGTTCTGAAGTAATAAAATTTTTGCCCAGAAACAAAGATCAATTAAAGACCAGATTACACAGCATATAGTTGGAATTGTTTTGAAGCATCGAAGAGCACAGGTTGAGGCTCACCATTTCGTATAGAAGTAGGAGATCATTGATACATCATTGACAGAACTAACTAGCAATGCCACACAGTTGTAGCCTGAAAAAAATAAATAACTTTCATTGTAGGAAGAAAAAAAAGAATCAAGTTTGGCATAAGAAAGCAAACTGAACTATTTATAGAGATCTCAGCTCATGAGGTGCAGGTCGTTGCTACTGTTCGTTGTAAATGGTAATTGAAATGTTGAGAATTCTTTTTTGTGCTGCACACAACGTGGTTCAATGCAATTGTTAGGGACTGTTTAGATTGGCAATGAAAATTTTTTAAGTGTCACATCGAATGTGTCGGAAGGATGTTGGGAGGATTTTTTAAAAATTAATAAAAAAACAAATTACATAGCTCGTCAGGAAACTTCAAGACAAATTTATTAAGCATAATTAATCTATCATTAGCATATGTGGATTACTGTAGCACTTAAGCCTAATCATGAAGTAACTAGGCTTAAAAGATTCGTCTCGCGATTCTCAACTAAACTGTGTAATTAGTTTATTTTTTTATCTACATTTAATGTTCCATGTATGTGTTCAAAGATTCGATGGGATGGATGAAAAAATTTTGGGTGGGAAACTAAACAGGGCTAGTAAATGTAGATGGAATATAGTCAGGTCAGGTAGGTTCGTTGCTGCACACAACGTGGTTCAATGCAATTAATTCGCTTGAGCTTATATTTACTAGTTATTCAATAATATTTTTTTCTTATAATAAATAAATAAATAATATTTGTAGTTATAGTTTTATGAATAAGTGAATAAAATTTGTTTACTGATCTAAAATTATAGCTAAAAACTACTGTTGACTAGGGGAAAAAAATACTGACTTACAAGCGAACGGCGAAAACACCGGAGGACGAGTGGACGACGTTTCCGAAATCGAGGACATCCTTCCTTACTTTTTTTTTTAGGCTGTATGCATGTTTATCAGTTGGAGGCAACACGAAAGTTCCGGAAGCGCTGCTGGTGCGCTTCGGTGGAGGCAGGCCAGCAACAGTGGCCGGAAACTAACGCAAAAAAAAATCAACGGTAAGGGAACAGAGGTGACGTGGCCGGCTGTGCCTAAGATATGGTATACACGTGTTTATCGGTCGGAGGCAACACGAAAGTTCCAGGAGCTGCTGGTGGGCTTCCGTGGAGGCAGGGTAGCAATGGTGGCTGGAAACTGACGTAAAAAATCAACGCTAACGGAACAGCGGTGACGTGGCCGGCTGTGCTTGAGATATATACGTATACAGGAATAAAGATAAAGGTAAATTTCACGCATCTATATATGTATAGAATAGGAAAAGCTAAGAGTATTTCGTAAAGCATAGAGCATGGAGTACTATAGAGGATAGAGCGTTATTAAGTCAAAGCCCAAGCTCCAGTAGCGAAGGAAACCCTGTCAATCCACCGTAACCCCTGCCCTTCCCTATTCCACGTCGCAACTCGCGCATCCCGTCCAAAGGCACAAACGCACGACGCACGGCGGCGGCGGGCGGCGCGCGGTTCCGCGGCTGCACTATATCTAGCTAGCTAGCTCATCACGCCCAAAGAAAAAGACACATCAAGATCCATCTTTGTATAGCTACTGATAGCTAGTTAGTTTCAGGCTTGCGGCTCGTGAATACCTCATCTTTTTTAGCCACTTTGCCACCAGCAGGCCATCTCGATCGATCACGAGGAACCCACGGCCGGCGTCGCCATTGTTGCTGTAACTTGCAAGCTTTCCCTTTCGCCTTTTTCCTTCCACCTCCCTCGCTCGTCCTCGTGTGCGAGCTATATATATATATATATATAAAAGCGCGCCGATGGAGCAGCAGCAGGTGAGGGGGAGGAGGAGGAGAAACGGCGTGCTGCAGGTGCAGGACGGCTCGGAGATCCGTTCTCTCGTGGAGAACAAGGAGGCGTTCACTAGGTTCGTCGACGACCGATTCCAGAAGCTCGACGCCGATGGCGACGGGAGGCTGTCGGTGAGAGAGCTCCAGCCGGCCGTTGCTGACATCGGTGCCGCCATAGGGCTGCCGGCGAGAGGGTCGTCGCCGCAGGCGGACCACATCTACGCGGAGGTCCTAAACGAGTTCACTCAGGGGAAGCAAGACTCGGTGAGCAAGCCGGAGTTCCAGCGGGTGCTGTCCGACATACTCCTTGGGATGGCGGCTGGGCTGAAGAGGGACCCGATTGTGATCCTGAGGATAAACGGGGAGGACCTGAATGAGTTCGTCGAGAGTCCGAGGTATGAGCCTGAAGCCATGGCCATATTTTCACAAGTGGGAGTGGGAGTGGGAGTGGGGTCTGACAACAACGCAACGCCAAAGCTGCGCCAGTGCTTGTTGGCCGCTCTTGGACAGCTCACGGTCGACCATGGCATGCCACCAGCTTCTGATTCCTGGGTAATTCTCCACGACTACACTGTACTCAATATTTTTTTTACCACGAATTAGTAGTTAATGATAGATGTTATTAGTTACTACTCCATGCTCTTTGGGTAGGGAAACGGAGATGGCACAGTAGTATTCTGGAGAGTATGGACATAGGAGTATGCAGTAACTAGCGTATATATGATGATGATTGGGTGCTTTATTGGATATAGGTCATGGAGAATGTTGTGGAGCCTGCGTTGCAAGAGCTGTCTGCTAATCAGCTCGATCAGCCTGTTTCCCAGGAAGTCTTCTTCCAAGAATTCAGGAAATTTCTGGGCATCATGGCTCTAAGACTGCAACAGCACCCTGTGATCGTCGCCCATACAGAGAACACCTTTGACGGGAGTGGTATCAGGAGGCTACTGTCGAACAAGTTCGAATTAGACAAGGTACGTAATTATATGACAAGTACTACACTTTAGCGGTTTTGCCAGTTTCATTTTCATGATGATGAGTCGTCGCTCGGTTATACACGACATCTCTGACAAACAACATACATCACTGAATTTAATTGTTTTATTTGTAGCTGCTGGATTCTGTATGGAGAGACGTTCCGAAAGAACACAAAGATAAAACGTCGAAGGAGTACCTCCGGATTGCGCTTGATAGGATTGCCGATTCAGCGAGTCTGCCACCTTTTGGAGCCGTCGATCAGGTACGTTGCAGAGCCGTTCATGCTATCTGCAAGTAGCACCGGCACACGGCACTCAAAAGTATATGAAGCGTTTGGACCTTCTAAAATAATCGATATATACACGTGGATTTCCAAAAAAACAAACATACAACAGGTTGATGCTGTGGTGAACGAAGCATTCAAGATGGCGAAAGCTGACGAAATGAAGGCGGTGGACGAAGCAGAGTTCAAGAAGCTGCTGACGGAGATTCTTGGGGCCATCATGCTGCAGTTGGACGGCAACCCGATCGGTGTCTCAACCAACACCGTCGTCCATGAGCCCATGTCCACCTCCTCCGCGCTGTTGTCACCGACGCCGCTGTCTCCAATGGTGTCCTCACCAAGTGAATAAGGAGGAAAGTCGACAACTGACGAAATGATGGAGACGAAGAATCTCCATTGAGCACCGGCCCGTGTGATGCTGAGTTTTCTTCTGTGGTCACAGGATAATAATAATAACATGTTAGATTGCTAGTAACTTGTGGATTGTTCATCTTGCATGTAACTTGTGTCTGTTGAAATAAGGCTTTCCCAAGCCAGACGACGTGCATATTACTAATGGCTGATGTTCGGTTCTTTCTTGTTAAAAAAAAAGATGGGCGTGCAGCGGTCTGCTTCTTCCCTCTGCGATTGGCAATCTATCTGCAGTTCTGCACTGACCCCCGCCGAGGCCATGCTCGGTCTGACTAGCGGCACTGCAAGTAGACCACCCACTGCGTTCCATCTCCCTTCTATGTTCCTATCCTCTGAGTTCACCACAAACTCGGTTCTATTTCGTGGTTTGGGGCAAGAGGACACTTGAGCTCTAGATTTCATTTATTTCTTATTGATTGTAGTAGTAGTAGTAGTAGCGAGATGAGATTCAAGTTCTGCATTACGCAAAATTGTAATGTCTGCATGCCATGTGGTTGTCAAAATGCCTGTATGACAAGCTCAATAGATTTACCTATCGATCGGTTGGTCCATGTCCTGTCCAAGTCATTATGTTGGTTTGATTGTCTTCAGAAATATATTATTTTGATTGTCTTTCAAGGAAACATCTTAAACAATTCCATTTGTACAATATATTATTTTGATTGTCTTTCAGGCCTCACTAATAAACGGTGTACGTCCAAAACATTTTCTTTTGATCAGTAATACCAAATGACATATAAACTTGCAATATTCAATGGCCAAAAAATAATTGCCAAGTCAACCTATTAATACTTAATGAACTTCTACAGCTACAAAAACCCTCACTGGCTAGTAATTTCTTCAGTTAACCCATGCATGCCTCATATTCAAAATATGAAAATGCACATATTACTTGTACACAGATGCAGGAGAAAGAAGCACTGTTATTTGCTTTAGCATTGACAGTATACAATGTTTTGTTTCTTGCTTAATTGGAATTTTAAGATATAACCGTGCGAGTATACAATGTTTTAAATTGAACTTAAAAGGTGTTGAGGTTGTGGGAAGCAAAACATTATATTAAATGATTAAAAACTAGAGGACCAAATCTGTTCAATAAACTATTTGTTCTGACAATGTATTCTCTAAAGATTCCGTTGGTAAAGATGGTTGAAGTTTGGGTTATAAACTAAGTAGCACCTTCAGGACAACAAGGTCCTGTTTCATTCTGAGTTCAATATAGAATTACTTCATTGCTTACATGCCCTAATTAAATTTATAGTTTTAGTCAATTTGTTTTGAGTTCACAAATAAACTTCTTAATTATTTTTAATTTAACCTGTGGTCATCTATTTTTACATAAGTAGTGTATCCAATAATTCTGTACATTTGGCTCCATATCCATATCCTTAAGCTATTCAATGAAATGGTGCTTCTGTTGGCAGTGAAACTGGGAGTTGAATATGTTGAGATCCACTTCATGATTGGCTCTGCTCCTACTCAGAAAGAACGCGGCTAAATATAAGCACCGCGCCAGCATATTTGAATAACGACTAAGAAATCATGGGCTGGTTTCCTCTTAACGAAAACGCAGCAAAGCCGCGCTTGGCTTTCTAGTTGAAGCTGAAAGCCGAGCTGACAGAGCCGAGATACTGAACCAACCAACAAAGGCTAGGGACGACATCTACTGGGCATGAAGCACAATAGCAGGCCATTGTTTGATCAGTATCTTATTTCGCAACTTGGTGAACAATTATGCAATGTAAAATATCTATTGGGCAAATGAACAATGTAAACAGGGGAAAAGAAAAAGAACTTGTTTACATCACGTGCTAAAAGAACTTGTTTACAAATTCTATTTCGCAACTAGTTGGCAGACGATCAAAAGCGTAGAATTTTAGCACCACGTGCATACTAACAAAAGGAGAAAAGAAAAACAATCGAGGACTTCCACGTGCATACTAACAAAATGCATGATGCAATCTTATCTTTCTATGTGGCCCTCGGTCAATGAGTCAAAGACTTCGAGCTGACATCTATTCTTGTGATCATAATGCACTAATATCACCACAACCAATCATCAAAGTGAACCCTTACTAAGGGCTTGTTTGGATCCATTAGCAGCTAAAATTAGTACTAATGAATCCAAACAAGATTCCATGAAGTGGAGTCTTACAAGACAAGGATCTTTCACAATGTATAAACACTTAATTAATTAAGTTGTGATACCTTTAAATAAGTTGTTATGGAAGCTAAAATTACCACTTAAAATCAAGATATTTATTTGGTTCTTGATAAAAGGGGTAATTTTGACCGAAGACAATTTAAAAAAGAGAAAATGGAAAGGAGACGATAGATGTTGTTTTTGTGACAATAAGGAAACTATATATCCAACACTTGCTCATTGATTGTCATGTGGCTAGATTTGTTTGATTATCCAACACTATCCAACACCTCGCTAGCACAAGCAATAAGGCTATCAAACAAGCTGGATGACTCATATCCTCACTTGGCAACGCAAAAACAGTACCCGGGCAAGGAACCAAGCGGCCCCTTTGTTGCAAGTAAAGATGTGCATGTAGCTTGTGGGCCCGAGGCACGGCCCAAAGCACGGTAATTTGGCGTGGTCCGAGCACGGCCCGGCACGGTGGGAAACGGGCGTGTGCTGGCCCGTGGCACGTAGCAGGCCATGCCTGGGCCGATGCCTTGGCACGGCGGGCGGCCCGGCCCGGCCCGCTAACAACGACCGGCCCGGCAGCGGCCCGGGCCAGTATATAAGCCAAGGGGAGGGGGCGCCCTAATCCCATTCGGCACCGCTCCCCCTCCCGGCCTCCCCGCCCGCGCCGCTGCTACCCCCTGCCCCAAATCCTAATCTCCGCCTACGTCGTCGCTCCCCACCACGCACCAGCCGTCTTCCTCTACTTCGGCGAGGTCTCCACCACTGGATCTACAAGATCCTCGTTCGTCTTCCACTCTTCCCCGTCTCCGCCGCTCGTCTGCTCTATTTCTTCGTCGCCGACCTTTGTCTCTAGCTATCCGCCGCTCTTCTTCTCCATTTCTCCGACGCCGGGCTCCGTCTCCGAGCAGGTAAGCACCTCATCTCCGCTGCTCGTCTTCTTCTTATCCTTCTCCATCTAAACCCTAGATCCATCTAATGATCTAACCCTATTCTTCTTCTCTGTTCGCAGGTCGTCGGCGTCAAGCTGGTGACGCCAGAGGCATTGAGGAACGGTGCCGAGAGATGAAGAAGGAGAGGCTGTGGTGGCCATGGCGAACAACTATGATTACATAACTGTTGTTGCACACTATATCACTAATGATTGGGAACTTAAAAAATCTGTCATTGGTTTTAAATTGATTGAAGTGACTCATACTGGTATTAACATTGCTGAAGTTATCTCTTCTGTGCTTAGAGATTGGGGCCTGATTGACAAAGTGTTTGTTGTTAGCCTTGATAATCCTTCTGCTAATACAACTGCTATGAGTGGTTTGACACCTATGCTTGATGGTTACTTGGGCTATGATGTTGATCTTAGGGATCCTGCTAAAAAAATATATCATGTTGTGCATCAGCGCTGTGCTTGCCACATAAATAATTTGATTGTCAAATCTAGCTTGAAAAGGCTTAAAACTTACATAGAAGTTTTTAGAACTGCAATTAATTTTTCAAATTCATCTAATCATCGCGTTGCTCAATTCAAGAACTACTGTCTTGCTAAGGATATCATGCCTCGTAAATTCTATTTGGACATGGATGTTAGATGGAACTCCACCTATCTTATGCTTAAACATCTGATGCTATGTAGATTTGTCTTTTCTGCTTTCATCAACTCTCAATCTGGATATGCACAACAACACTGGTACATTGCTGAAAAGGTGTTGGAGTTTCTTGAATTGTTCTATGATTCAACTGTTGCACTTTCTGGTGTGTACTACCCCACTAGTCCACTAGTACTGCATCACATTCTTGAGATTGCTACCCACCTGGTAAATTATGAAAATGATAACCAGCTTGGTGATGTTGTTGTGCCAATGAAGACTAAATTTCTTAAGTACTGGAAAAAATACCCTTGTTATATTCTTTTGCATTTTTTCTAGACCCAAGGGCTAAGATGAGAGGTTTGCAAAATATGCTTGACTTGCTTTCTCAGTGTAACAATATCAGTTACATTCTGAGGTTAAATCTGAGTTGCATGCACTATATGACAAGTATGAATCTAGATTTGGTGCAGCTAAGCCAGCTAGGACTACACATCCATCTAGCCTGATAGGTAAAAGGAAGTAGGCATGAGGCAGGATTTTTGGAGGATCAGTTTCTTCTGGAACATCAAATGGTTCATCATTTTCATCTATTTCATCTGCTGGCATATTTGAGCTCACTGCTTACCTTGACACCTATAATGATGAGTTTGATGTTCTCAACTGGTGGCATGAGAATCAACTAACTGTTCTAGTTCTCTGTCTATTGGCTAAAGACATTATGATTGTTCCTGTATCAAGTACTTCTTCGGAGTCTATTTTTAGTCTCTCTGGCAGGGTGATTGAGGAGGGGCGACGGCGATTGAGCGCCGACACTGTGGAGATGCTGATCTGCACCAAGGACTGGGAGCTTGGTGAGGAGCATGGACAACACACTGTGGTGGACAAAGAGTTAGAAGACTATATGAAGAACCAGTTCCTTTATGAAGATGCCGTAGTAATAGAGGCTTCAAGGACTTAAGATGAATTAGGCAGTGAGATGAGAGACATTGAAAACATTTGAATGTTGACCTGTAATAACTTCGATACTTGAATCTTTGATAATTCAACATTTTCATGAGTTGGTCGTACTCTTTTCCTTTCTAGAATTTTATCTCACGAGGTGTGAGTTTTACCTAGAAAAGTTTTTAATGAGGCAACACTGCAGACAGCTCATGGAAATCATTTTGGTTACATCTTGTTTATTTGCTTTATTTGTGTTTTATGTGATCAAATCTGGTGTTTTTAAATTTGAGATTCAATCTGCTTTGCCAAATTAGAATTGATTCATGTGTTTTTAGTGGTGTGGGCTGCGGGCTGGCCTGACAGCCTATTGGGCCTCGTGCTGAATGGGCTGGCACGACACGTAAAACGGCCCACGAACCGTGTCTGGACCGTTAGCTAGGCACGGTATCCTGTGTCGGCCCAGTACAGCGGCACGCAGGCCCGTGCCTTACGGGCCGTGCCTAGCACGGACCTATACCGTGTCGGGCCATATCGTCCCGTTGCACATCTTTAGTTGCAACCCGTGCCGTATCGGGCCATGCCGGCCCGTTGCACATCTTTAGTTGCAAGTTATCTTCGTTCTCACCCAGCCTATACAGAGCTGGGCATTAAAAAAATCGAACACGGAGCATAATTGACTCAAACTTTTAGTTTAATAGTATTGAGGCCTTGTTTAGTTCACCCAAAAACCAAAAAACTTTCCAAATTCCTCATCACATCGAATCTTGGGACACATATATGAAACATTAAATATAAACGAAAACATAAACTAATTGCACAGTTTGACTATAAATCTCGAAACGAATCTTTTAAGCCTAGTTACTCCATAATTAAACAATATTTATCAAATAAAAACGAAACGAATCTTTTAAGCCTAGTTACTCTATAATTAAACAATATTTGTCAAATAAAAACGAAAATTCAAAATAAAAAAATGGATGATTTTCGACAGGTTTGTACTCGGTGTCACGTTGGTTTGAAAGTATCACCGAACGAAACAACCGAAGGTACATGTTGACAGTATCGGTTACACAAGCTCCTAGAACGCTCGGGTTACTCCCCTAAACCCTAAACCCCTCGGGTCACAAACAGATCAAAGAACGCATTAGAAACCAACATGCTTTCATGGTGAAGAGCAACAATATTTACAAGCAAACAAGCAACGGATAGCTATCACGCTTAATAAGGAGAATCAACTAATTTTCAATCAATCTAACGAGAAACAACTAATTTTCAAACAATCCAGCAAAAGAACCACTGAAACTCATTCAAGAGACCCCATCGGGAGAACATCGACGGGTTACTCTTAAAGAAATGCCAATCAACCAAACAGGGCCTAATGTGAATATTGAATAATATAACAACAGAAACTGGGCACTAAAGAAATAACAGAATTTACGAGCAACCTTATGCCTGTCGTCCAGAAAACATAACTTGTCAAAGTGTAAACACTGGTTACTAGTCACTATCATGAACTGTAATGTCTCGATTATCACTCCATGACTCTTGATTTAGTGTACTGGACGTGTTTAGAACCAGAATTATGCGAGATCAGGTACAATGGGCCTCTGCCGCCGCCTCGAGACAACCCGGCCAACGTCTTCTGTCTCCCCTACCTCTCCCTGTCTCTCCCTTCTCTCTCTATAGTAGTCTTTCCCCTTCAGCAAGTTGGGCTTCTCCTGTACTCCCTCCAGCCATCTTGGGCCATACATGGCAGACAGCTTTGTTTCCATCTTTGGCATCCAACGACTTCGTCCTCCTTCCTTGCCTACTTCTGCAGCGTAGGTTTTTGGAACTTGCCCAACAGAGAACAGGAAAGGATCACTATTCAAAAAGTCAGACCCACTTGCCAAGTCCCAAGGTCCAGCACCTTTATGGGTTGGAAAATAGAGCTTTAGCAAATAACTGGTTTCCCTTTTTGCGAAAAACAGGGGCTCCAGTTTCAATCGAGCCTCAGAAGGTGAACTAAAGCATCCATATGCAACCACAATCACCATCGTTTCCAGCTTTTGAGTCCTCTGGGCAAAAGACTTGAGGAAGGAGATCTCACATGCATACCCTCTGAAATCATGGAATACCATCAACCTGATCTGTGACTTGACGCATTCAATAGCACTGACCTTTTGCCATATTTTGAGGGTGCGCTTCCTGGCGGGTTTAATGCTTTTCAAGGACTGCCACAATTAAATAAAGTTTAGGTATAGATGGCTTATGCAAGCAACAACATGTAGTGAGAAATGAAGTAATATTGTTCTCGCCTGGATGTGCAGACTCTCAACACTGGGAAAGCATCTGAGGTAGCTAGGTAGCCTCTTGACATCATTGTGGACTGCAAGCCGCACCTGAATTGCCAGGATCTTGACAGTTGGGACCACGGCACTTGGGCTCACCAACATCTCAGCCTGCAATCAGTCCAATACAATTAAAGGAGAATAAAATGATAAGTCCAATACAATTAAAGGAGAATAAAATGATAAGTCCAATACAATTAAAGGAGAATACAAATGATAAGACAAGGGACTCTATCATTTGCACATTGCCTGAAATTGCATAGTTGGAAATGGAATATGAAAGCACCTTGATGAGAGTGTTACTGATCTGCAGCCCGTGCTTTCCAGGCTCGAAGGTTCCAAATATGCATAGCTCTGGGGCATGCTCAATCATTACTCTGGAGTGTGTGTGTGCCCAATTTCCAGGTAGGATGAGCCGCTCGAGGCGTGGGGCGTCCACCACTGCAATGTCCTCCACATTGGACCCCTGAATCTGCAGGCACCGGAGGCTGTGGCTGACCAGCTGGAGGCGAAGCGGAGCCAGGTTGCCGGTGCAGTTAAGGATTTCGAGCTTTCGGCTCCTGGAGAGGAGGAAATCGAGGTCCTTGTTGTTGATGAAGACCTCCGAGAGTTCGAGCTCGCGGAGGGATAGAAAGGCGACGCCAGGCGGCAGGCCGGCAGTGTCAGGGAACCTCCAGAGGGCAAGGTGGAGGCGGGTGAGGTTACCCAAGCCGAAGATGTGGGAGGGGAGGGGCTTGCGCCAGTAGTTGTTGATTAGCACGAGCTGCTCCACGCCCTTGATGCCGAGAAGCAGGAGCCAGCGGTCGAGCTGGTCTCGGTACTTTAACAACGGGTACATGGGGGATAGAACCTATACGGCTAGACTTGGACCAGGAGGCTTAGCCCATTACGAGACGAGTTCAAGGCTTGATCCGACAGCCTGGAGTTTCGCGCAAGGAAGCAAGATGTGGAGATCAAGCAGGATTCTAGTCGGTTAGAATAGGAATTGATATCGAACTATCTATGACAATTGTAACCGACTAGGA
Source organism: Sorghum bicolor (assembly GCF_000003195.3). Lineage (NCBI taxonomy): Eukaryota > Viridiplantae > Streptophyta > Magnoliopsida > Poales > Poaceae > Sorghum > Sorghum bicolor. The sequence continues at coordinate 3,584,914 of NC_012870.2, forward strand.
TTAGTTTCCAGATCTGTAACCCTGCCCTTCAGACTATATAAGGAGAGGCAAAGGACCCTCCTAGGACATCATATTCTCTCAACACAAATCAATACAACCAGACGCAGGACGTAGGTATTACGCCAACTCGGCGGCCGAACCTGGATAAAAAGCTTGTCCGTGTCTTGCGTCACCATCGAGTTCGTAGTTTGCGCACCGTCTACCGATAAACTACTACCGTGGGTATACCCCAAGGTAGACTGCCGACCAGCTTTCGTCGACAGTGGCGCGCCAGGTAGGGGGTGTGCGTGCAACTTTTCCGGCGAACAAGATGGTCACGATCCCAGCTTCCGCGACCGTGCCTGAAGGCCTCACGTTCACCGTTGGCCAGATCACGTGGACAACGTGCAGCGGCGGCCTCACGACCACGGTTTCGAAAGAGACCCAGATCCAATCTGAGATCACGCCGTCTCCGACCACACACGTGGCGGCACCGAGCGCCCGACCACCGTTCCCGCTCTACAAGGGAAAGAAGATCGACAGCTCGGACCTTCTCCAAGCGCTTGATCGCGCTGACTCCAAGCTACTCGAAGTTTCCCAACTAGTAGACGGAGTTCTGCGTCGGCCCGACCAAGCTGCTCCAGCGGATTTTTTCAAATCCCGCCGGCCAACTCGTGTCGCCACACACGAACGGCTGGGAACGTCTCTGACGATAACCTCAACCCCCTCAGGACGATCCGTCGAGCTCAAGAAGGAAGATTATCCTTGCGGCCTGAACAACTCGGCCTCTGTTTACTCACAGCACACCCAATCCGTTTTCAGCAAGGCGGGTTGGTCGCCGACAAGGAACGATCGTCACTACGTCAACATGGTGACAATCCGAGAACTACGGGACGACCAGGTTTCCAGCACCAACTCAAGCACCGGTTCCGTCCCCACCGAGGTTATAAACACCGAAGACGAGGACTACGACCTGGATTTTCCTTCACACCCTCCGGGTTTCAACCGATTCCCGATATTTCCCCCCCGGCGAGGGGATATTGTGTTCAATGTCAGCGCCGACGAACCGGTCGTTGATGGAGAAACAGATGACCAGAGGCAACTCCGCGAACAGCGCAACGCCGATCGCGCCCGACGACGCGCAGACGAGCAACAACAAATGCCACCAAATAATCTCAACGATGCCTTTGACATGGTCGGGGACCAGCCAGTCTACAAAACGCCAAGCGCCAACGTGGCTGTCGCCATGGCTAACCTAGATCGGCTTCCTGATACCCCCGAGTGCCAGGGAGTCCGGACCAGCATCCGAGCACACCTGATCGCTGCAATGGGACAGACAACCACTCTGCTCAAGAGAGTCCAGGACGTCTCTTATACGGAAGCCGCTCCGACCAGACTAATCGAAGCCGGGCCTCACCGTCTCCCAGCAGGCGTCACCGCAGCCGCTCCCCCGACAACCGTCGAGGGGACTCACGGCGCGACAATGGTGGTCGGGACGCCGACAGTCGCCGCAAGCAGAACCGCGTACGCGGCCAAGAAGTAAACCAGCACAGGGATCTCCGCCACAACATCCCTCCCAAAGATGCCCGGGACCGCATCAACAGGCGCGCCGCAGAGAGAGCAGTCCACGAAAACCTACGCCGCATCGAGTACGATGCAACGCACGGTCCTCCGGGCCTAAGACAGTTCTCCTCACACCTCCGCCAGGTCGTGTGGCCCCGCAATTTCAAGCTCGAAAAACTTAAAAAATACGACGGCAAGGAAAATCCAGAGAACTGGATCACCCTCTATGAAATCGCCGTCCGATCAGCGGCAGGGGATGAGCACGTCATGGCTAACTACTTCCCCGTAGTCCTCGACCAGGCTGGTCATCAGTGGCTGCTCGGCTTGCCCGAGGACTCCTTCGACTCTTGGGAAGAGCTACGCCAGGCTTTCATCGACAACTTCATCGCCACATGCGAGCAGCCTGGAAACAAGTATGACCTTGAAAGGATAAGGGACAGGAAGAACGAACCTCTGCGCGATTACATCCGACGATTCTCGGATATGCGCCTCAAAATCCCGAAGATTTCCCACGACGAGGCCATCTCAGCCTTCATCAAGGGCCTGCGTTTCCACGAAGCGCTGAGGAACAAGCTGTTGCGTAAGCGTCCAACAACGGTAGCAGAGCTCCTCGCCACGGCCAAAAATTACGCCGATGCCGATGACGCAGAAAAACTAATCCGAGACGATGCGAGAGGACCCGACCAGCCTCCCCGGCGAGATGACGGTCGTGGTCGCTACGACAGCAGAAACCACCGCCGCTCCGACAACCGCGATCACCGAGAGGGTTGGGATCGGCGGCGCGACAACCGCGACGATTTCAGAGGAAAGCGCCCTCGCGACTACGACCACGAAGTAAACACGGTCAAGCGTCCCAACGGACGACGGGACTACCAAGAAGACTACAACAAAACGTTGAAGGGACCATGCCAACTGCACCCAAAGTCTAATCATACCATGGAAGAGTGCCGCGTCCTCAAAAGCATCTATACACGGCGGGCCGCCCAAGACGACTCCGCCAAGAAAAACAACAAGCGAGACGGGCACGACCACGAAGATGAGGACGAGGACCAAGATAGGGACCCCCGACACCAGTACGTCAGCCCCACCGACGTGGTCCACTCCATTTTCGGGGGCAAGGTCTCCATTGAATCTAAGCGAGAAAGAAAGCTGTTAAAGAGAGCTTGCCTCAACATAGACAGCACGGACGGGCTGATCGCAGACCCAAAATTCCCCCCGTGGTCCCACAGGGAGATCTCGTTCAGCAGGAAGGACCAGTGGGCCGCTATCCCAGAGCCGGGTCGTTTCCCCCTGATTCTGGACCCTTGCATCAACAGCATCAGATTCGAGCGCGTGCTCGTGGACGGGGGAAGCTCCATTGACATCCTCTTTCGCAACAGCCTGCCCGCCCTCAAGATATCTCCTGCACAACTAAAACCTTACGACGCCCAATTCTGGGGGTTTTGCCGGGTCAAAGTTCAGTGTCTCTCGGACAGATAACATTGCCTGTCCAATTCGGCACACCCGACCACTTCCGGACGGAGTTCATCAACTTCGTGGTCGCCGATTTCGACGGGACCTATCACGCTATACTGGGCCGACCATCGCTGACAAAGTTCATGGCAGTCCCGCACTACTCATACCTGGTCCTTAAGATGCCTACGGAGAAGGGCGTCCTAACCGTCAGAGGCAATGTTTACACTGCGTATACCTGCGAAGAGGAGAGCTTCAAGGTCACCGAAGCACTCGACCTCTCAATCCGCATGGCAGAAACAGCAACTCAAGCCGCGCAGCTGCTTCCCGACCAGCTCCGATTACCTGAGCAGGAGACAGCCAGAAAGAACTCAAAATCCAAGGAGCACAAAGAAGTACAACTGGTCGATGGCAGCCCCGAGAAGACGGCCCTCATCGGGGCCAACCTGGATCCAAAATAGGAAGACGCGCTCGTCAGGTTTCTAAGGGACAACGTAAGCGTTTTCGCATGGAAACCCGCAGACATGCCCGGCGTCCCACGAAACCTGATCGAGCACTCCTTAAATGTCTCGAAGACCGCAAGACCAATCAAGCAAAAGCTGCGACGGTTCGCTCGTGACAAAAAGGAGGCTATTAGGACAGAAATCACACGGCTTCTAGCAGCCGGATTCATAAAAGAAGTGTATCACCCCGATTGGCTCGCCAATCCGGTTCTTGTACGAAAAAAGAATAATGAATGGAGAATGTGCGTTGATTACACTGATCTCAATAAACACTGTCCTAAAGATCCTTTTGGTCTCCCTCGCATCGACGAGGTGGTCGACTCAACGGCCGGATGCGAACTCCTCTCCTTTCTAGACTGCTACTCTGGTTATCACCAGATTTCGCTAAAGGAAGAAGATCAGATCAAAACGTCTTTTATTACACCTTTCGGCGCATACTGCTACACGACCATGTCTTTCGGACTCAAAAACGCCGGAGCCACTTATCAAAGGGCCATCCAGCAATGCCTCCACGACGAGATTCGTGATGACCTCGTCGAGGCCTATGTGGACGACGTGGTCGTAAAAACAAGGGACGCGAGCACCCTAATCGACAACTTAGACCGAACTTTCAAGGCACTCAATAGGTACAAGTGGAAGCTCAACCCCAAGAAATGCATTTTCGGCGTTCCTTCCGGTCTACTGCTCGGCAACGTTGTCAGTCGCGACGGCATACGACCAAACCCTTCAAAAGTAAAGGCGGTACTCGACATGCGACCATCGAAGAACGTAAAGGATATCCAAAAGCTAACCGGATGTATGGCTGCCCTCAGTCGCTTCATCTCAAGGCTAGGAGAAAAAGGCCTCCCTTTCTTCAAACTATTAAAAGCGTCGGAAAAATTTTCTTGGACAGAAGAAGCCGACACCGCATTCAACCAGCTTAAGACCTTCCTCACTTCACCACCTGTCCTTACAGCGCCTCAGCCCAATGAAGACCTACTCCTTTACATTGCTGCAACCGACAGGGTTGTTTCCACGGCAATAGTGGTCGAGCGAGGTGAACCAGGTCACGCCTACAAAGTCTAGAAACCAGTTTACTTCATAAGTGAAGTCTTAAACGAGTCCAAGGCCAGGTATCCACAAATACAGAAGCTCATATACGCCATTCTAATAACGTCAAGAAAGCTGAAGCACTACTTCGACGGCCATCGAGTCCTGGTGACAACCAGTTTCCCTCTCGGGGACATCCTGCGCAATAAAGACGCCAATGGCAGAATCGTGAAATGGGCAATGGAATTATGTCCATTTTCCCTGGAGTTCCAGAGTCGCACCACTATCAAGTCTCAGGCCCTGGTCGATTTCATTGCTGAATGGACGGATCTCAACGAGCCTTCCGTTCCCGATATCTCAGACCACTGGTCAATGTTCTTTGACGGGTCCTTGAACATCAACGGTGCCGGCGCTGGGATACTGTTCGTATCACCCAACAAGGACAAACTGCGTTACGTCCTTCGGATCCTTTTTCCGGCGTCAAACAACGTCGCCGAATACGAAGCATGCTTGCATGGCATAAGACTAGCCGTTGAGCTGGGAGTCAAGCGCCTCTATGTTTATGGCGACTCCGCTTTGGTCATCAACCAGCTCAACAAGGAGTGGGACGCAACCCACGAGAAGATGGATCTCTACTGCAAAGAAATTCGCAAATGGGAAACCAACTTCTACGGCATAGAGTACATCCACGTGGTCCGGGATAAGAACCAAGCAGCAGATGCGTTGTCGAAGTTAGGCTCATCTCGGGCCCAGATCCCGCGGGGTATTTTCGTCCAGGACATCCACGAGCCGAGCGTAGGCTCCTCCCTGGTCGACAAGCAGCCCACCGAGGCAATGCTCATAGACGACGCCACTCCGACAACCGGTGGGCGTGACTGGCGTACCCCGTTCATCAAATACATATCGGACGGGACAGTCCTTCAGGACAAAACAGAGAACGAGCGCCTCATTCGACGATCAAAGAACTACATCCTGGTCGACGGCAAACTCATGCGGAAAAACGCAAGCTCCGAAGTACTGCTCAAGTGCATACCCCAAGATGATGGTATCAAGCTCTTAGAGGACATACATGCTGGATCCTGCGGCAATCACGCCGCATCCAGAACGCTGGTCGGAAAGGCTTTCCGAGCAGGTTTTTATTGGCCAACCGCGGTCGACGACGCAGAAAAACTGGTCCGACATTGCGAAGGATGTCAGTTTTTCGCTAAGAGGACCCACGTACCTGCCCACGAAATTCAAACCATCCCGTCGTCTTGGCCCTTCGCTTGCTGGGGGCTCGACATGATCGGGCCATTTAAACCAGCCCCGGGCAATTTCAAGTTCGTTTTCGTGTTAATCGACAAGTTCTCCAAGTGGATTGAATACATGCCTCTGGTCAAGGCAACCTCCGAGAAGGCTGTGGAGTTCCTCAATCAAATCATACACAGATTCGGCATCCCGAACAGCATAATCACCGACCTAGGCACTCAGTTTACTGGCACCACTTTTTGGGACTTCTGCGATGACAGAGGCATAGTCATAAAATACGTGTCAGTGGCACATCCACGTGCCAACGGTCAAGTTGAACGTGCTAACGGAATGATCGTTGACGCCCTAAAGAAAAGGTTGTACACCGAAAACGACAGAGCACTCGGTCGATGGATGAAAGAATTGCCGGCAGTGGTCTGGGGCCTCCGAACTCAGACCAGTCGAAACACAGGGGTGTCTCCCTACTTCATGGTGTACGGTTCAGAGGCGGTCCTGCCGTCTGACATACACTTCGGATCTCCTAGAATCGAACACTTTGACCAGGTGACCGCCGACAACGCCAGAGAACTCGAAATCAATTGCATGGAGGAAATGCGTTTAGATTCTTGTCTCCGAACAGCAAAATATCTCGCGGCAGTCAGGCGATACTACAACAGGAACGTCAAGGACCGTTCCTTCGTGGTCGGCGATCTGGTACTTCGATGGAAAACAAGCCAGGAGGGAATGCACAAGCTATCCACTCCCTGGGAAGGACCCTTCGTGGTGACCGAGGTCACACGACCTACGTCCTACAGATTGGCATACCCAGACGGAACACGAGTGCCTAACTCTTGGCACATAGACAAACTGCGACGTTTCTATCCATAAAGTTTTCATAACTTTCCTTTGTAAGTATCTTATAATTGTTGATAATGAAATTCTCTATTTTTTTCCTATACTTTGTCGCACACAGCACTCGGCAAAACTCCTGCAATGGATGCTCTTAACGACTACCAAGACGAATACGGTGACACGTCACTCAGATAATCTTACAGCGCTCAAAACAACAGTCATGACAAAAAGCAAACTTTATTACAAACTTTACATACAAAGTTTACAATAAATACCCTGACGGGCAGACACTAGTCTATTCCTACAGACTACTCTATTGGCCTAGCTGCTCGGGCTGATCACCCGCCTGGCCCTGCTGCCCGGACGAAGGGGTCGGGGCCACCGGCGCTTGGCTGGTCGAGACCGCAGGCGTCGACCGCCCATCTCCCGCAACGGACGCGCCCGACAACTCCCTGGCCGACCTATCTGGACTCGGCTGGTCTGGGAGAGTGGCCGTTCCGCACAGATTGATGTCGCCGATCACTGTCGACGACAAGTCCAGCAGACTACCCCGAAGCTCGTCCGCTTCCTGTGGGCCGACCTCCTTCGGGTACCCCTTCTCCAGCCTGCCCAAGTCGACCAAGGGGTAGTGGGCGCGCACCATGCTGAGGACGTGCGCGCCGGCAAACTCCCCGGCGTCCTTCACGAACTGCTGGAGCCAGTCCCACGCCCGTTGCGCCTTCTCGACCGGGGTCAACTGTGGCGCGCGGGGCTGGCTCTCTGGGAGCTCGGGACTGATCAGGTCTAGGACCGGGGACACTCCTTTCCAGATCCTGCAACAGTTGACCTTCCAGGAGTCCCGATCCTTGATCAGATCATCCAGGTGCTTCTTGGCGTTCACCTTGAGCACTGCAAACGAAACAAAGCGTTATTTTCAGCATACCAAACAAGTAAAGGGGCGACAAGCAGCAGCTAACAAGGCGGCACCCATTACCAGATAATTCCCGGTCCTTTCGACCCAATTCCTCTCCTGCTCGTCGCCCGGACTCCAGCGCACCGGCGAGCTGTTGGCTGAGCTGCTCCTTCTCTTGTCGGAGGCGCGCCACCTCCTCCTCCAAGTCTGCGTGAATCATAAACTGGTCAGTAAAGCAAACTACACAAGTACGCAAAGCTGCTCGGAGCGTGTGACTAACCTTCTCGCTGCCGGTACTGGTCGGCCAAGCGACGAGTGAGGTCGAGACGACGCTCCTCTTGGGCGCTCATCTCGGCCACCTTCTCCCCGACTTCCGACCGCAGCCGGTCTACCTCCGCGGCCAGGGCCTTGTTCTCGGCCACGACGCCTTCTATCTGGTCAAAGCACCGTTTCCGGTACTTTGCCGTTTTCATTGCGCCCTACAAAGCGAACATATAACGACCATGCAAGACAAGGCATAGAATGTACAGCAGTACAAAAAGTCGCTTACCTTGACTTCGTCGACGAGGCGCTTGGCTGCGCGCTCCACCCTGGCGGCCTCCTCGGTCTCGGCGAGCTCTTCATGCCCGATAAAGTGATCCCCGCGTTGGCGCCACACATACACGTGTTGGCGGCCATCACGGGGACGACCCTCAATCTCTTCCACCTCGTCCTCGGAGGCCGCCTGAGCTTCCTCCTCCCGCGCTGCGTTGCTTCCGGTAGCGGTCCCAGGCATTACTGGTCCCTGGACCAGACCTGGGGAGCCTGCAGTCGGAGCGGCCCCTGCTCGGGGCGGTGTAGAGACTTCACCCTCCCCGGCGGGAGGAGGGGTCGGGGCCCTTCCCTCCCTTTCCGTGGTGCTGGCTGGGGGAGGAGTCCCCGTAGCCTCCTCAACCCTGGTCGGGCTGCTCAACGTAGCCGGTGCCGCGGCCGGGGACTCCTCGGCGCTCTCAGGCACGGCTGCAGCCGTAGGCTGCTCTGCGGTCTGCGGGGCCGCGTCTTCAGCAGCGCAAACCGGCTCACTCGTCCCCTGGCCAGCGGCATGGCCAGGGTTGACATCCGACACCGCGCTAAAGGAACAAAACTACAATAAAAAAAAACATCGGTGAAATACGTAAGTCGAGCACTTACAGGTTTGAGCGGCGGTGGGTCGCGGTAAACCTCCTTCTCGTCCGACCAGTCGGCACCTGTGCTCTCGACTCCCCAGCGCCAGGCGCAGGTGGATCGACGGCCACACGGTCGGCAGTGGTCGCCCTGCCGTCCGGACGGCTAGGAGGCCTCCGGACCAACGACGGAACGGCCTCCTCCTCCTCCTCGTCGTCGTCGATCCGGACGAACCGACGCCGCTTCGGCGCTCGGCTGCTCTCCGCCGGCAGTGTCGGCATCGGCAACGGATCCACAGGCATTGGCCTTTTCCCCGACACCCTTTCCTCGGTGGTTGGGACGGGGCGGGCTTGTTCCTCCTCACTGCTGGTGTAATGAGCACACCGAGCAGCGTCCTCCTCTAGCGGGTCTTCTCCCGCAGGATTCTCCATCCCCGGTGCCAGTGATACATACACTGTGCACCGGTCGACATCGCCGATCTGCAAAAAGCAACAAAGATGAGCCAGCCACATACGATATACGAATACTAAAACAAAATAATCTGCAACATACCTTTGGTGCTGGTCAGCCTAACTTGAAGGCTTGCACCCGATCACTGCCACGGATGAAGCCTCCGTCCGCGAAGTTGAACAGCTCGTTCAACAGCCGTTGTACCTCCGCCTTCTCCAAGATCTCCGGTCGCATCCTGGTCGGGTCCACGCTTCCGGCATACTCGTACGCCGAGTGCACCCTCTTCTGGCAGGGCATCACCCGACGACAAATAAAGTTGCCGACCACGCCAAGCCCATCCAGGCGCGACCAGTCGATCGGCTTCATCAGATCCGCCACTTGACCGTTGAACTCCGGGCGGTCGGTCCAGCTCACCCTCTTCTCGGGAATGTACCCCACGTCGTAGAACGTGGAGCTGCCCGGTTCCTCCCTGACGTAGAACCACTTCCTATACCATTCGGTCAAGGAAGTGTTCCATGGACAGTGCAGGTAGTGATTCTTCATTCCATCACGAAGGTTGAGGTATACTCCACCTGCAACCTTGGAGCCTCCAACTGCTCCCTTCTTCCTCAAGCAGAAAAGGTAACGGAAAAGATCGAAGTGCGGCTCTATGCCAACATAGGCCTCGCACAGATGAATAAACGTAGAGATAAGGAGAATTGAGTTCGGGTGCAGATTGCAAATCCCGATCTCATAATACAAAAGAAGACCTTGGAGAAAAGGATGAACCGGAACCCCAAATCCCCTCTTGACGAAATCTTCGAACACGACGATCTCACCGGCACGAGGGTCGGGGAAGCTTTCTCCTTCCGGCGCTCTCCAGCCGCCAAGCTCCGAGCTGTGCAGGAGTCCCATGTCGACGAGGTCACCGAGGGATTTGGTGGTGCTGCGGGACTTCTTCCACTCCTTGGCCATCAGTTCGGCCCTCTTCTTGGAGTCGCTCTTCGCCATTGGAGGTGAGAAGTGGATTTGGGTTACGAAGATGCAGGTGATTGAAAGAGGCGAGAATGGAAGGCTTGAGGGCAATGGCAGGGTAAGGAGTACAGGCGGAACTGTCAGGCTCTTATAACCCACAACTCCACCCCTCCCATTTCCTGTATTCTCGGGAAGTGGGCGGGCCATGCGGCGGATGCGGCGTTTCGGTTCACAATGATTATAGACAATTAATGCGGCGGAGTTTTCGTACCAATTGATGGTTTCCTTTTTCTCAAACCACGCAAAGGGCGGCTGCACAGTTGCAAGGCGCAATTTTTCATGCGCCCATCTGACAACCCATCAGGAGGTCTCGTCATGTCAACTTTAACTGAAAAGATCGTTTCAATAAAAAGAAGACAAATATGCCAGAGAGTCAACAATCTGGGGACTGCACCGACCACCGAGCACTTGATGCTCGGGGACTGGTCGACCAGTCCATCAGCTCAGAACTTCAAAGACTGCACCGACCACCGAGCAGTTGATGCTCGGGGACTGGTCGCCCAGTTCATCAGCTCAGAACTTCAAAGACTGCACCGACCACCGAGCAGTTGATGCTCGGGGACTGGTCGCCCAGTTCATCAGCTCGGAACTTCAAAGACTACACTGACCACCGAGCACTCGATGCTCGGGGACTGGTCGTACAGTATAGCAACGCAGAATACTAAGCAGCGCACTTGGCGCCTGGGTACTGGTCGTCATACTATTATTTACGTTCCCAACCGCGCTTGGGGACTTGTCCAATGGAACCTACACCATGCTCGGGGACTGTACCGACCACCGAGCACTATACGCTCGGGGACTGGTCGACCAGCCCACCAATTTGAGCATTCGGGGACTGTACCGACCACCGAGTGTTATATGCTCGGGGACTGGTCGATTAGTCTATTCAATTGCAGACGGACTGGTAAATTCAACTTTTTAGACCTTGCTACAAGGCTCATACTTCGCCTTCCAGCAAGCTCGGGGACTACATCGGTACGATGCATCTGGCGATGCATCTCAGTTTCAGAATTTCTTTAAGGGCTTTTCTTTTGACCCTGGCACCACGTGCCTACGTCACCTACTACCAGGCTCGGGGACTAAGTGGGCACACTTCACCTTGCGGTGAATATGCTTGCTTTTTGAAAGACTATACTTTTCAGAAAAGTAAAGTGGGCACACTTCACCAAGAAAGAAATCTTTTTTAATTTAGAGCACCATGCATTCTTCAAACAACCTGCTTCTTCGATGTCAATGTTGATCAACTATTTTTTGAGTTGGTCAAAATACTGTTGCAACTGTTTGGACGACTTTCCTGCTTATTGAAGACGTCAAGCCTCACTGATCGAAGAAGCTCAAGACGGCGTGTTACATCACAATACATGGTGCTCGGGGACTAGCTGTGGGGGGATAGACCCCTATACCCTTACGGCTAGACTTGGGCCAGGAGGCTTGGCCCATTACGAGACGAGTTCAAGGCTTGATCCGACAGCCTGGAGTTTCGCGCAAGGAAGCAAGATGTGGAGATCAAGCAGGATTCTAGTCGGTTAGAATAGGAATTGATATCGAACTATCTATGACAATTGTAACCGACTAGGATTAGTTTCCAGATCTGTAACCCTGCCCTTCAGACTATATAAGGAGAGGCAAGGGACCCCCCTAGGACATCATATTCTCTCAACACAAATCAATACAACCAGACGCAGGACGTAGGTATTACGCCAACTCGGCGGCCGAACCTGGATAAAAAGCTTGTCCGTGTCTTGCGTCACCATCGAGTTCGTAGTTTGCGCACCGTCTACCGATAAACTACTACCGTGGGTATACCCCAAGGTAGACTGTCGACCAGCTTTCGTCGACACCAAGGTCCCGAGGTAGACGCAGCTGAACGGCCCGGGGTGATCGGCAAGGATGCGGGAGACCGAGTCGTAGAGGGCGAGCAAGCGACGGTGATGGGATCCCCCGGAGTCCAATTCAGCTGGAAAGAGACATAGGTCGACGAGGACGAGCGGGGCGGAGCGCCAGATCGGGCGCCAACGGCGGGAGAGGACGGCGGTGCGTGCGGCCTCCTTGAGTTCGAGGCGCGAGACGATGTTGCGGAGGACCGCGTCGGGGAGGCCGCTGATTCGGTCCGCGCCGCCGGCCTCTGAGACGAGGGCGGAGAGATGGGCGTCGAGAGACACGAGCGGCGGGCAGGGGATGTAGAGGAAGCTGAAGCGCGCGCGGCACGTCATCCCTTCCAGGCCGTGTGGATTCAATCCCCGGCGCCCGTGTGGATACAACAGCCCCCCGGGGTGACCGGCGAAGATGCGGGAGACCGAGTCGGTGAGGGCGAGCAAGTCGACGAGGACGAGCGGGGAGGGGGGGCGCCAGATCGGGCGCCAGCGGCGGGAGAGGACGGTGGTGCGTGCGGCATCCTTGAGCTCGAGACGCGAGACGATGTTGCGGAGGACCGCGTCGGGGAGGCCGCTGATTCGGTCCGCGAAACCGGCCTCGGAGAAGCTGAATGCCGCGCAGCACGTGACACATTCCGGGCGCCCGTGTGGGTTCGCCTCCTGATTGAGGTTGGCCATGGCCGCCGCCGCCGCCGGCGGGGGTTGGCTAGGGTTTGAAGTGTTAGATCGGACCGCGACTGCGCGAGGGGAGTAACTGGATTTAAAAGTTTCGTGTCGCGATTTATAAGTAAACTATATAATTAGTTTTTGTTTTTATCTATATTTAATACTTTATGCATATGTCAAAAGTTTCTGACGGAAAATTTTGAAAAAATTTAGTTTTTAGATGAAACTAAACATAGTTACATCAAGTTATTTCGCAACTTGTTCACCAAGGCCTTGTTTAGTTCCCAGAAAATTTTGTAAAATTTTTCACATTTTTCGTCACATCAAATCTTTAAACATATGCATAGAGTATTAAATATAGACAAAAATAAAAACTAATTGCACAGTTTGGTCGGAATTGACAAGACAAATCTTTTAAACCTAATTAGTCCATGATTGAACAATATTTGTCAAATGCAAACGAAAGTGCTAGAGTGTCGATTTCCCAAAAAATTTCGAAACTAAACAAGGCCCAAGGCATAATTTGGTGAACAATTATGCAACAAAATATCGATTGGGCAAATGAACAATGTAAACAGGGGAAAAGAAAAAGAACTTGTTTACAGCACGTGCTAAAAGAACTTGTTTACAAATTCTATTTCGCAACTAGTTGGCAGACGATCAAAAGCGTAGAATTTTAGCACCACGTGCATACTAACAAAAGGAGAAAAGAAAAACAATCGAGCACTTCCACGTGCATAATAAGGTTTTGTTTAGTTGGCAAAAAATTTTGAATTTTAGATACTGTAGCATTTTCTTTTATTTGTGGTAAATATTATCCAATCATAGACTAATTAGGATCAAAAGATTCATCTCACGATTTACAAGCAAACTATGTAATTAGTTTTTGTTTTTGTCTAAATTTAATACTCTATGTATGTGCCGCAAGATTCGATATGACGAGAAATCTTGAAATTTTTTGAAAACTAAACAAGGCCTAACAAAATGCATGATGCACTCTAATCTTTCTATGTGGCCCTCAGTCAATGAGTCAAAGACTTCGAGCTGACATCTATTCTTGCGATCATAATGCACTAATGTCACCACAACCAATCATCAGAGTGAACTCTTACTAAAGGCTTGTTTGGATCCATTAGCAGCTAAAATTAGTACTAATGAATCCAAACAAAATTTCAATAAGTGGAGTCTTACAAGACAAGAATCTTTCACAGTACAATTAATATATAAACACTTAATTAATTAAGTTGCGATGCCTTTAAATAAGTTCTTATAAAAGCTAAAATTACCACTTAAAATCAAGATATTTTATTTGGTTCTTGATAAAAGGGGAAATTTTGATCAAAGACAATTTAAAAAGGAAAAAGATGGAAATGAGACGATAGATGTTTTTGTGACAATAAGGAAACTATCCAACACTTGTTCTTCTATTGTCATGTGGCTAAATTATTTTAGAGAATCTGCCAAGTGGCTTTTAATCTCGAACCACCAAAAGATGTAATCGACTTATTTAGGTTGAGTGATGCACAAACAGACGAACACTTGCGCTCTCTGATTTGTATGGGGTCAAGTGCAATCTTGTGATCTATTTGGCTATTTAGAAATGAAGGGATTTTTGATAAAAACGACTATACTCTTATTTGAAGGTTGTTTTTAGGGCAACATATTGGACCTGTTTTTTGATCGCGCTGCAAAAGAAGACTGACAAACCTTTTATGAAGTGGGCATGTCGCATGATGGAGATTGTGGCTATGGAATTTTTTGCCAAGCATGGATGGTCATAGCTGAAAAGGCTTAGCACTTCACGTTCAATCATTTTTACCTTTGCTTTTTGAGAGGTTGGTTTTGTAGTAAGAATTGGTTGTGTGCAAAACTCTTGCAGAGACCGGAATAAAAAAATTTCTTTTTCTAAAAAACATACCTATTTGTTAGCATGCATGCGCTACTGCGCCGACAAGATCCACGGCGCGGCAGGCCCGCCACGTCAGTCGTCGTGAGGGCGAACCCTGCCATGTCACTAGCGCTGCCACGCCGCCATGCATGGTGACAGTGTTTTTTGACCGCAACATGGTGCGGCTAAAAAAGTTAGTTTTAAAAATACAAAAATATAATGTCAGATTTAAAAATTATTTTGTAAAAGTGTTAGAAATTAAAAAATTCCATTAGAGCAGCTAAAATTAGTACTAATGAATCCAAACAAACCTACTAATAACTTTCTAATTATTAGCTAAAAGGTTACTAATTGTTAGTTTCATTAACAAGTTTGCACAGTTTGTATGTACCTTCAACTAAAAATAAAAGCTCCTACTAAAAATCAAGTAGTTACAAAGTAGCAGCTATTAGCTACTTAATTTTTAGTGAAAATGGATCCAAACATGCTCTAAACATATGGATTGGTCCACACATCACAGTGGCTGCGTCGATGTCGTGGCCTTTGCCAAGAACCCCCATTGATCAGTAGATCAACTAATCTGAATGTCCACCGGTCTAATAAAAGCAAATTTGCATATTGGTCCTCATGTAACCGTGCATATCTAAGGTAAAATTCACATGGCATGCCACATAACAAAATACACTGCATGGCATACATATGACCATACACGCACACACATTTAACAAGTTTATGCATTATTTTGCAAGTTGTTGGACTAAAGTGATACTCCCTCCCATTTCCTAAAGAATATCATTTTAATGTTGTCTTAAGTCAAACATTTTGACTACAAATAAATTTTTCAGGTTGAATTTTAAAATATGAAAGTAATGTAAATAGATTCATCTCGAAATGTAGTTTTATAAAATTATATATTAACTATATTTTATAATAAAAAGTAATGAATAAAATTATTTTAAGAGACCGTTTCACTGTCCAAAACAACATTCTTTAAGAAACCAGAGGAAGTACTTCCGTACTTACTATGGGTGCAAAAATTTCATTTTCTAGTAATTCTAAGACAACTTTATAAACCGTGAGGAAGAGTGTCCTCATTAAACAGGTGGGTCACCTTTTGGTTGACTAAATTGCTCATTAGCTATTGTGATAATCCTTGTTGTTAATGTTTTTTAAGTTATTAATGGTTGTTTAAGTTATACTACACAATTACAACAAAAATCGACTAATTATTTGCAAATTGGGCATGTATAGTTTCTAGAAACATTTATATTGAAGTTAAGTGTACGTTGAAGTAGTTTAAAATAAGCTTTCAATTAAACTATAATATACGTTATTTCGATTATCTAAAGTTTTTTTTTCTAGCTGTTAGCAACTTAATTATGCATCCAATGGCGCCATAGTCAACTCAGCACGCGAGCTGTACCAAACGGCACACGGCCGCACGCGCCGGAGGTCATGTTCCAGACGGCCAGACCACACCTCCTACCTACTCGATCGAAAAGAACCCCACCTGGCCACCTTCCCCGAGCCCGCGACTGACGGCTCAGCTTCCGCGCGGCACGGTCAAACGGACACCGCAGGCGGCAGGCCGGCCGAAGAGCACAAGCGAGCAAGTCCAAACCGGAAGAGGCGATCGCTAGCCGCGAGTGCGGGGCGGCCATCATCATGGCGGCGAGCGCGAGGGGGAGCGTGTGGGAGATCCAGCCGCGCGACGTGGAGGCGGCGGGGCTCGCCGCAGCCGACGCGGCCGCGTTCGTCGCCGCGCTCCGCTCCGCCGCGGCCGCCGCGGGCTCGGGAGCCACGCGGGACGCCGTGTGGGCGGCGGTTGCGGCGGCGGGGGTGCTGCGGCCGGAGCACCCGCACGCGCTCCACCAGCTCGTCTACTACTCCACCTACGCTGGGTGGGACCGCGACGCCCGGGGCCCGCCGCCGTACTGGTTCCCGTCTCCGTAAGTCGATCGCCGGTCGCGCTCCTAGTGATTTCAGGACGTAGCGGTAGCTTAGCTTGCACCAATATGTTTGCCAAGTTTGCTCAGCTTTGACTATTGTGTGATGTGACTATGACATATTGACATGCATTGCAAATCTCAAGCAGTAGTGCAGTACCACTACCAAGCAGCAGAGAAGCAGCTAGCTAGGCTGTCGATGCTTTTGCTGTATCTAATATCGAGTATGCTGTATGTAATTAGTGGCATAAGTGTTTCCATTCTCGCAGAATTGACTGTAAGCAAACAAACCTGGGGAGATTGATGGAAGCAAATGGACCAAAGCTGTTAGGATCATCATACAAGGACCCTATATCAAGTCTTAGCCACTTTTACAGGTTTTCCGTAGAGAACCAAGAGGTCAGTTACTCTAAATCACTCAACTATGTACAAGTAAAACGCCCAAAAAAAAAACACTTCGGAATTTTTTTTTGTCTTTTTTTTCACAATTTCTCATCATAAAATGTGATCCTACTCTGCTATGTGATTCCTTTTTAGGTCTACTGGTCAATGGTGCTAAAGCAACTAGCAGTCAATTTTAAACAAGAACCAAGGTCAATTCTGAGTACATCAGATAGATCAAAGAAAGGGGGGACATGGCTTCAAGGTGCAGTGCTCAATATAGCTGAATGTTGTCTGCTGCCTTGTCCTTCCCTGAAGAGGACAGATGACAGTACAGCTATCATTTGGAGGGATGAAGGCCTTGATGATTATCCAGTGAACCGTATGTCACTGAAGGAGCTTCGCGGTCAAGTGATGTGTGTTTGTCATTTCCATACAAAGAATTGAAGTATACCCTTTTTTTATGCAAATTATTTTTTCATCTTGCCTTTCTATGTTGCTATGTCTTTTTTTCAGAACTGTTGCACATGCCTTAGATGCCATGTTTGAGAAGGGGGACCGGATTGCAATAGACATGCCTATGACATGCAATGCAGTCATAATATATTTGGCGATCATCCTTGGTGGCTTTGTTGTTGTATCTATAGCGGATAGTTTTGCACCTCAGGAGATTGGTAGTCGTATGGGTGTCTCAAAAGCAAAAGCAATTTTTACCCAGGTGAGAGATTAAGAAAGATTTTCATGGTATATCTGTTTAGTATACTATATGTGGGCTCATTCTGAATTACACAAACTTCAGGATTTCATTGTTAGAGGAGGGAAGAAAGTTCCACTTTACAGGTATGACTGATCAGTTAGTTTGAATTCATGCTCTGGTAAATTAATCTGTTCATTTTTTTAAAATAATGAGAATTTGTTATTTCTTGTACAATTTTGTACCTAACCTGTAATTTTTACAGTTTGCGTTTAAACAAGATCTAGTCCTGTGAAACCATCTACTTACATTAGTTGGACAGCTTTATATATACCTTATGCTTAACTGAACTGAAACACTTAAAGTACATACTAATCATCACCACACATCTGAGCAGTTCATAATAATTCTATTCTTCAGTCGTGTCGTACAAGGGACTTCGTCTAAAGCTGTTGTGATTCCTGCAATTGGAGACTCTATTGGAATTACGCTAAGGAATGGTGATATGTCATGGAAAGATTTTCTTTCTCGTGCTGCTGGAAGGTAGGTGCTCAGTTTTGTCTCTTTGTCACACATGAATAGATGGAAATTTGAGCTTTGGTGATTCTGAAATTCTTCTTTCATAAAATTGATCGCACCTTCATTGCAAAAGAAAGGCAATTTCTTCATATACATATATCTATTGGATTTGCAGGTCATCTTCTTATTCTCCAGTTTATCAATCTGTGGATGCACTAACTAATATACTATTTTCTTCAGGAACAACTGGTATGTCCTAGACTTTCCCTTTTCTGTTTGCCCTATATTTGAAGTTCACATTTGATATTTTCTATTCCATTTTTTTCTTGTGAAGGGGAGCCAAAAGCAATACCGTGGACACAACTTTCTCCCATAAGATGTGCATCTGATACCTGGGCGCATTTGGATGTTCGTCCATGTGAAATAGGTTGCTGGCCAACTAATCTGGGCTGGGTTATGGGACCAATAATCATATACTCATGCTTTCTAAATGGGGCGGCTTTGGCTTTATATCATGGATCTCCACTTGGACGCGATTTCTGCAAGTTTGTACAGGTGTGTTTGGCATAATGTGTACCATCATCTGCTTTTCAGCTGCTAAAAGCATCCACTCTTGCCACTTGCATATATTGTAGCTCTGTAAGTTTGGAGTTTCAGTACGTTATGTTCCATTAGTCACCTTGCACGTAGTATGGACACATCTTACTTCACATTTGTTTGTTGATAGCTCTAGCATACCTCTGCTGAATAACCACCCAACCTCAAACCTTGACACACTATTATAATCTTTAAAGAAAACACTTGACATGCTTGAAACTTATTTTTTTTCTTCAATGTTATATGCTGAAGTTCTTGTATGCTGACCAATGCATTCCTCCAAAAAAATTTTGCAGGATGCTGGTGTGACTGTATTAGGAAGTGTGCCTAGCTTGGTGAAGTCATGGAAAGCTGGGAACTGTGCTGAAGGGCTTGACTGGACCAAAATCAGGTGAGTGGCACTATAAGAACTAGGTGAATTCCCCGCGCGTTGCTGCGGGATTTTCTTAAAAATAAATCATTATACACATAGCATTACTATATGATATTCAGTCTATTATGTATGTATACATATGAATTTGACTTACATGTATTTTATTGTATTAGATCTAGTAAAAAAATGCTAAGCTAATAGAACAAAAACTAATATGTGGTTACATTATAGAGGAATTAATTGATGATGAAACAAATAGTGTATGTACATGACTTGTATATTAATAGATTAAAGATTTAAAGTATTTCACATGATATAGATGATATGGTTATTTTTTGTAATTAATATGGGATGACATGGACTAAATGGGGAATGATGTGGACACTTTGCATGAAGAGATAGAATATTTAGTGGGTCACTTAGTGTGGAATGATGTGGACACCTTGCATGAAGAGAGAATTCATCTAGTGGGGTTTAGCTTTATAAGAGTTATAGATGTATCCATCTTCATCAATACATGGTAGAAGCACAGCTACAGTATTATTCTTGCAGAGTACTAGGCACAACAGGGGAGGCTTCTGATATTGATGACAATCTGTGGCTAACTTCGCGTGCCTCATACAAGCCCATTGTTGAGTGCTGTGGGGGCACAGAGTTGGCATCCTCATACATTCAAGGGAGTCTTTTGCGACCACAGGTCTTTGGAGCTTTTAGTGGTGCATCAATGTCCACTGGGTTTGTCATACTTGATGAACAGGGAACTCCGTATGTAAGTATTGTCCCTTAAAATTTCCATTTTGTTTATTGCATTCAAGGCATAACCAGCTAAGTTTGCTATGATAGCCTGATGATGTACCTTGCACTGGAGAAGTGGGTCTCTTCCCTTTGTATTTTGGTGCTAGTGATCGACTTCTCAATGCTAATCATGACAAGGTTTACTTTGATGGAATGCCCATTTATAAAGGAAGGGTATGGACTTGCATATCTTCTCGTTTGTATATTTGTGTGGATATGTCACTGCTTGGCTATCTAGTAAATGCTATAGTCTGTCATGGATTTTCTTTCATGGAACATATACAATATCTGCATTGTTCATTGTGTATAATTCTTTGCTGGACTAAATTGGAGTACTGAATTCTGTTACAAGGTATAGGTTATAAAACAAAGTGGTGAATAATCTTTGCTTTCCAAATGTGTTATAGCAACTCAGACGACATGGAGATATAATCCAGAGGACAGTAGGTGGGTACTATATTGTACAGGGAAGGGCGGATGACACCATGAACCTTGGAGGAATTAAGGTTGAATGCCCCTCTTTTCAAAGTGTTTAATCTTTCACCATCATCCTTGTGTTAAGGAAACCATAACTTTATCAGTTATCACCTGCATATGCAGACCAGTTCAGTTGAGATAGAGCGGGTATGCAACAGAGCTGACGAGTGTCTGCTAGAAACAGCAGCAGTTAGCATCAAGCCTTCTGGCGGGGGACCAGAACATCTAGCTATCTTAGCAGTGCTAAAAGATAGATCGGCCCAGTATGACGTGAATCTTCTCAAGAGGAAGTTTCAGACAGCCATTCAGAAGAACCTTAACCCTCTCTTCAAGGTATAAGACCTTCCCCGTTCTGCCATTGAGGTCGAATGATCTGATAAACATGTGTACACTAAAATCACTGTAATCGTCAATTGATCTTACAGGTGAGCTATGTCAAAGTCGTTCCTGAGTTCCCAAGAACAGCTTCGAACAAGCTGCTGAGAAGGGTTCTGAGGGATCAACTAGCGCAGGAACTCTCAAATCGGAGCAAGCTATGACCTTTGGGATTGTTCGGCCTTCTTTCAAATAAAGGAGGCATCGTTTACCGCGTGTCCATTGTTGATGTGTTGTGTTGTATTATACTATTGTCAATGCATGTCAAGATGATACTACAAAATTTTCCCCTCTTTTGTAAAACTTCAAGCCTTATACGTTTGTTGCCCTTTTGAAAAGGGAACCATATTCCAGAGAACGTTTGTAAAGGGCAATACATTTTATCTGATCATTTGAAAGACTAAAATTCAAAGAACCCAGATGTTGCACTGGGGTTGTGTGTGTGTCAAATGATAGTGTTGACGAATAAACCGGGTGCGTGCATGATTGTGTTACATGCTATGTACCAATCGGTGGCAATTGCATCAAATCATTTATTGCAACTTTTTTCATGTGAGGCAAGTAAAAGTGAGTGGTTCGTTGTATCTTACTGTTTGAACATCTATCACTAGCTAGCCTCGTTTGTGACTTGTGAGATGCTAAGAATTTGTCTGAATGGAATTATTGTGTTTGAATGAAGGTACGCGAGCAATTTCTTCTCTAGTCCTCTAGTCCTGTAACGTACTCCAACGTACCCAAAAAAAATGACATTTGCATCATAAATTCATAACGCCCAATCTTTCATGCAATAAAGTATTAGTAGCACGTATTCTACCAAAAAAAATGCGCATTGCATCCACGTACGTCGTCATAAATCCATAACATCCAATCCTAACGTATACATGATTTCCTGCAAATTTCAGTTCTCTATATAGGAGACAAAGAACGGAAAAGAGTCAAGTAATAAAAAAAGAATATGTCATTAATAATTTGTGTAAGTGTCTGCATGCCCAATTATTCTCGTGACTCAAGTCAAGCAAACTTTAACACGCAAATTGGCCAAGCAAGTCACGCCGTCACGTTTGGAAAAACAAGTCTGTGCTCTCAAATAATAACAATTTCGCCGGAGATTGATCTGAAGAAGGCCGTGAGCTCACATAGCACACAGGACAGCAGGCCTATCCTGACTTTTATGCACGCCATGCCTGGAACAATTTGTACTAGCAGGCGGCCAAATTGACTGGTGCGAAGCTCAGTTGACAGGAAGAGCAGGACGAGCCAGAAATTCTTCCGCACGGCATGGCGGAGACGAAGGAGTCAAGATTATTCAAGATGATGCACACTGTTTTTTTTTTCATGTTTTTTTCTTGTATACATATTTATGTACATAACAGACAAGAAAACCACGCTTACATACTGAAAACGGATGAATCTATGGACTATGATGATGTGTACCGACCGAATTGTCTGGTTTGGCAAATTGTTCTGCTAGTATTTAGCAGTAACAAAGTCGAGAGTTCAAAGTATGACGAGTCCATTTGGCTGAATCGATCCATAGAATCTGTTCAACGTACGCAATCCAATTCCAATGTGCTTACTGAGTGCTGACACTCCGATTGACAGCTAATAAAGCTATCTTATTGCATCATGCACCCACACTACAACTGCAAGCAATATGGTGAGGAAACAAAGAACATAGAATGTCCCGAGGCACTCGCACAACTCTCTCATGGATACGGAGTATATAGCGGTACGTTCGTATCATACCTGCATCCGTCCGTCCTCGTTTTCTTTACTGCATACAGAGAGGAACAGTAGTCAACTTGTGCTGGGAAGTTTCTTGGATGGCACTTGGGCACTTGGCATGCTGACCTGCCTTGTTTGGTCCTTCAAACGTCACTACACTAAGGCTTTGTTCGGTTATCTAGAAATACTTCCCAATCACGCAGTTCCTTTAATAATTTACATAGCATGGGAACGATTTCTGGCCATTCGACGCGGGGAACGGGCTAACCGAATTGTTAGTTTATTTGTATATAAGATTTCATACTGGTGTCAAACTGCCCCAAATGAACGAGTCCTAAAGATGAAAAAGGGAGAAGGACTTACCTCTCAATCAAGCATCTAAATTGTACAAAGATGTGATTGAATTATGTCTGTTTTACGTAACTGGGACCATAGATGACAAAGTTAAATCCAACCTATTTAGGTGAATTAGATAAAAAAACAAAGCTCTTACATTTTTTTATGGATAAATTTCGAAACCCAGAATACCTTACATTTGTAGATGGGTATACATTTTTTTCCTGAAAAAACATACCTCTTTCTTTTTTTTTCTCAAAAAAAAAAAGAAAAAAGACAATATTATAGGTTATATAGATGCAAGTTTTAAAGTGCAAAAAAATCACATGGAACAGTTTAATTCTTGCCAATTTCTTGAAACGGAGATCTCGCACTCGAGTGCTGAACGAAACAGCTGCGTGTGTGTTTTCAAACAACGAGCGTGTGAACACTAGTCTAGTCTCGATTATCTAGTAGATTAATTAATAAACGAAACAAATTTTTATTATAAATAATAAAAGCTATTTAAACGGAACAATTAGAACTTTCCAAAGTCAGCGTCAAATCCCCAGTTAAACCAAAGCGAAACTACCACGAAACAAAAAAAAGAGGAAAAGAAAGAAAGTCCACCGAGACCGAGACCGTGAGCCGCGGGTCCAGAGCGGGGGGCGGCCGGCAACAACGAACGAAACGGGCCAACGCCACCACCACCTCGTCCTCGGCACCTCCTCCCCCTGTCGCCGTCCCGTCCACCGGTCCAGCCGTCCAGGTCCAGCTTCCCCCGCGATCCAGACGACCCCGTCCGCCTCGGCCTGCGCCTCCCCGCTACAAGAGTCCGCCCGCCGCCAGCGCTGCGGTCCCAGCGAGCCTCCTCCACTCTCTGCGGCGCGGAGATCCTGTCCCTGTCCTTGTGCCCCGGACCGAGAGGAGCCAGGCCGCGGCGTTTGGAATTTGACATGGAGGCTGCGGCGGTCGTGGGTTTGGGTACTGGCGCGGGCGCGGGCCTGACCAGGTGGCAGGCGGCGGCGCTGGCAGCGGTGGCCGGGTGGGTGTGTGCGGCCTCCTTCTTCGACCTCACGCGCCGGACGCGCGCGCTCGTCCAGCCGTGGGTCACGCGCCGGGTGCACGCCGAGACGGCGGCCATCCTCAGGTTACAGGTCCGTCCGTCCCCTCCGCGTCAATCTCTCCTCTCTCATCTCCTTCTCTATGGTCACGTAATTTCTACTCATTTCTAAATTCTAGTTTCTCCGACGAACAAATTAACTGCATTACGATGCTTCTCTTTAGGAATTGTTGAATCTGTATGTGCTGTAATAAACGCACGATTGATGCTATCTTTTTTGCTTGGCTGTCGCGTCCTATATGTCTACTATAGGATCTGCAACTTTGTAGCAAGGGCCGGTAGAATTATCTCATCGATTAATTTAAGACGAACTTGGCTTCAGTTCATTCTCTTACATCTAACTTGAATGGATTGGCAATTTTTTTGGTATCCTAGTTTTGTTTCTGTAGATTTCCGTATCTTCGGTGTTTCTCAATTGTTGAATCATTGCAGAGGTTGTTGGAGCACAAGTTGTTGGACAATTTCTTCTCTGTGCTGTCATGCGTTGTCTCCGTGCCCTTCTACACGGGATTCCTCCCTCTTCTCTTCTGGGTATGTCTTCTGTCTTGTGGCCCACTGATTTGATTGCCTTGCTTTCTTCATTTTTCTGTAATAATTCTGTTTCATTCTGAATTCTTATTTTTTAAAAAAAAAACAATATCTTGTAGAGTGGACACGGCAGACTGGCTAGGCAGATGACCCTCCTCATGGCTTTCTGCGATTACCTCGGCAACTCTCTCAAGGTTTGTCATCTGTTCATAATACAATTGAAGGGATAGGCTTTAATTTAATCGCTGACAATCTTGATGTTCCTGATGCAGGATATGGTGTCAGCCCCTCGGCCATGCTCTCCTCCTGTTAGAAGAGTGACAGCTACAGAAGATGAGAAGGAAAATGCCATGGAATATGGCCTGCCATCATCGCATGCTCTCAACACTGTTTGTTTGATGGGGTATGTTCCTGCTCTTGTTTCGATAGGGGAATCTTGAAAGGAATTGTTGGCTAATGCTGCTTCTGATCAATGCAGATATCTATTACATTATGTCCTCACATATGGAGAACATGGCAGTGTTATAGTTGCTGCGGGTTTATCTCTAGCTTTCTTACTTGTTATGCTAGTTGGCATTGGTGAGTTAGAGTTCTTAAGGCAACTGTTTTTTTCTCGAGTTACTGAAATATACTGACGATTTGGTTTATGTCAAATTGGCAGCGAGGATATATTTGGGTATGCACAGCTTGACCGATGTTGTTGCTGGAATTGGTTTTGGAATTGTCATCCTTGCATTCTGGTTGGCTGTCGATGACCATGTTGATGCCTTCATTGTCTCTGGGAAAAATGGTACATCCATACACCTCAGCACTTGCGTGCTGCAAATTTTGGAGGCACGTAAGGTGTGGCATTGAAAGTTGAAAAGTATCCTAACAACTTCCCTGCTTTTGCAGTTGCAACCTTCTGGGCAGGCCTTTCTCTATTGATGTGCTTTGCGTATCCAAAGCCAGAATTCCCTACTCCTAGCTTTGATTACCACACAGCATTCAATGGAGTCGCTTTCGGAATTGTAAGATTTCTGTTTCTGATTAGCATTGCTTAGTCTAAACTTGCTCACGCCATACTTGATTATGGTCAAACTGAAAATATTGATGCATACATTGTTTTGTGCTAACCTTGGACTAGAAAATCAAGCTAGTTTAAGATTAAAAAATGGCATAGCATGACATGGATTCTGCTTGGTTCTCTCTTTGCTTAACCATCTGATTATAATATCTCTAGTTTCTAATCCATGTTAGATGATGTAATGGATAAAGTTGGTCATTGACTAAACATACTGCCCCCAAATAAATTCTTTGTTATTACAAAATTAGTTAGTTCTGTACTGATGATTTGCTAGTGAATCACTTTCTTGGTATTTTATGTTTACAATTCAAAAAACAAACTGTTCGCTGTTCTGAATCATATGGTCTGCCCGAGATTTTTCTGACATTTCTTTCCAACAAACATGATTCAGGTGTACGGCATCCAACAAACCTACTTCCACTTTCACACCCCTGACGCCCCCCTCATCTTTAGCGCTCAGCTGCCCCTTCCCACATTCGCCGGGCGCATCCTCATCGGGATCCCAACCATCCTGATCGTGAAATTCTGCAGCAAAGCGCTCTCCAAGTGGCTGCTGCCCGTGATGTGCAGCACCCTGGGCATCCCCATTGTGTCATCTTGCTACGTCCCTGCCCTGAAAGTCGACAGCAGCGGCAAGAACAAGCAGGCCGCCGGGTACCTCCAGCGGCTGTTCTCTCACTTTCCCCAGAAGGCCTACGACGTGGACACGGGCATCAGGTTCGTCCAGTACGCCGGCCTCGCATGGTCCGTGGTTGACTTGGTGCCGGCCATATTCAGCCATTTGAATCTGTAGCCAGCAGCTACTCAAAATTTCATCAAAAAAAATGGAGCTCCTAATGCGGCGTTCCTACTCGTAAGACATGGATCATCTTATGAGGCTGTAAATCCAATGATCTGGCCTTTCTTTTTTTTGTATTGTATGTATATGGTCGCCTAGCTGTCTTCACCAGGGGCGTTGTTTCCGTAGAGGTGTCCAGTAAGTACTAGCAATTAGTAGCATTGATTTGTGGCTATGAGACTATCATTATTGTTCGGTTCCATGACAGAAGTGGACACTACGACGCCACGCCTAACTTGCAGTGGACTGAATTTTCTGATTCTTGACATTAAAGAAATGACTTTTCTTGCCCTGTGTCCTACTACTACTAATGTTGGGTAGACAATGGATGCGGACGCGCCTGTGCAGAATACGTTATCATAATGGTATTCGGCATGAGAAAATGATTGAAGAGAATGTAAGCATCGCTAACGTGCGACGTGCCAAGGCGGATGAAGTGACGATGCATTTGTGACCATGGCTTTTTACGCTGAAGCTGGGGATTCTGTATGCGACTGGAACCAGTAATCCTGAAGAGCCCGGCTCCGGCCGGCAACGCGGTGTGCGCCTGCGCCAGCATTAGCTGGTGGCGAGAGCGACACGGGAGAATAGCGAGCGCCTAACGAACCCAGGCCTGTTGTCACGTGCAGCTGTTGCCCGCTTGCCCCAAACGACATGGCACCTGGCACGTTCTGTGGGCAGAGAGGCAGACGGCACCAGCCACGGCCTCACAGAAGCTGGGATCCTGCCTTTTTTGCAAAAAGACAATAAATACTGGTAGAAACTAAAGGTTGTATCGACGTCGACGCCAGCCTCAGGTGGGCAACAAGGCGTCCAGGCGGCATAAACACCAAAGAAGCAGACACGATTTTTGTGGAGCCAAAGCTGTCAAAATATTAAAGTAGAAACTTCCAGGTCAAAGAGAAGCGCAGGAGTGCAGCACCACGTAACGTTAGTGTCAAACGCTACGTATACTTTTCGATGAGCAAGCACATCAGAACCGTGTTGCATGTTTGATACTTTGGTAATCAGTGAGCGAGCTGATCGGCCCAAGGACTCTAGACATAGGCCAGAATTTCAAACAGGAAACAAAAACTGCGGTGTGGTAGAGATCACATTCGTATAGACCAATCGTACCAGAGTACTAGGTATCATGTCCCTCGCCTCATCTTTGTTCAAAGCAGAATGAAATGTGAAAACCAGGGCTCAATTCAAATGCTGGTGGCAAAGAATGCTACAGGTTGACTAGTTGCGCTTAAAAAGTAATTCTATACGGCAAATCAAGGTAGTCAGAAAAAACTAATGGCCCAACATAGAACCATACAAAGTGTTCACCTCTACAAGAATCACAAAAAAGGAAAAAAGAAGAAAGAGAAGAAAATCAGGTGAGGAAGAAAGGGGAACAAAATGAATACAACGGGAAAAGTTTCCTCCCATAATACAGATTGCTGCTTGATGCTTGAAACCCCACCACTGCAGCCCCCACCAAGCCAAAAGCATCAACCAGTTAGAGATAAGTGAGAACACAATCCAGTCCTTCCAGCTGTAGTAGGTATACACTTGAATCATGATGCGGCAAAGCAGCCCGCGACAGCCAAAGCGCCATGGGCAAAAATAATAAGAATAGCACACGGAGGGATTCCAGCAAAAAAAATTATCTGCAACCAGGAAACTGCACCTATCTATCAAACCTTTGCTGCAGATCCACATCACTTTTGCATCACAGGAAATAGTCAGGTGTCCTACGAGTTACATCTGGCTCTCCCCTTCTTGGGGCTGGCTCAAACTGCAGAATCACACATCAGAACCCATAAGATGTCACCACAGTAACCATGAAGCAAGATAGCAGGGAAAGAAACAAAAATACGAAATCAATGTGCACACTGTTCCAAGAGCTCTCAACAACCATGACAGACAATATCAGAGGGCAAATCTCAAGCAGAACATGAAAAGATGACAACAATTTTAAGGTGTAAAAACAGTAAATCCAGAATTTTGGCTAGAATTCATAACAAAATACTGAAACCAAAGCTTGTATGTACTTTATTTGTACTAAGCAAGTAGAAAGTACCAGTCGAAATAAAGCATCATTTATATGTGAAAAAATTTAGAGTTTGAACTTGATTTGTTGATTATGTTTTCAGGCATCCTCTGAACTATCTTTTCAATGCCATTCAATCTCATCAATTCAATTATTTTGTTACGCTTGAAGTGAGCGTAACATTTTTTCTTTTAGACAATTGCTCATATAGTTGGATAAAAAGATCACTGAGTCATAAATTATCACAAAGCCTGCTCACATAAACAAGCTGATGTAGCCAAGAATGTTACCTGGATGAAAGTATGCTCCCTGCAATCATCCACTTCTAGGATTGATGCCATGTTCCCACAGCGGTAGCAATAATTAGGTGCACTAAATATAGTCACAACTTTTTGCTCCTGTTTAATGAATAAAGGCATTTATTAAATAGGGCATGGGGACTCAAAAAGCTGCATGCTTCCAGAAGAAACACTTACATGAGCCCAATTGAATCCCTCCATAACCAATTGGTGAGCTCTAGCAATTAGCCTTAGGCTATTGGTATGGTTGAACTGCTCTGATATATCCTGGAACAAAAATATTTGGTGGTGTCAATACAAACGGTGATACATGGTACACACCACTAAATTTTGTGATGGGAAAAATAGCTAATGTACCTGTCCGAAGGTATACCCAGCACCACGTGGAGAAATACCCCAACCACATCGATCATCTGGATCAGACCACAGAAGATCACACATTGGACCTTCATGAGGAACTTCCTGGACGCGATCGAAGTTGCGGATGTTGTCGAGGGTCTCAATGGATGGCGATAATCCACCATGCAAGCAAAATATTTCTGACTCGACCTATTATGAAAACAAACAAACTGAATGGAACATTCTCTAGATACACATGCAAATCATCCTAAATAAGAGATAATACTCACCAATGCAGTCAAGGGGAAGTAATCAAATAGATCTGTAAAGGTTTTCCAGACATTTGCGTTTCCATACCTACAAAATGACCACAGGGCATATCTTGTAAACTTATACATTTCACAAAAAGAGGGTGGTATGGTCAATTTTGTTTGGACGGGACAAGCATAGAACAATAAGTTTCATAAACGATCACACAAAATAGACCATGGCAGTACGAATCATGAAATAGCTTTAGAGGTAACTGGAAAAATAGATTTTTGCTTAAAAAGTTCTTACAATTCATTGATATTTTGGATCATCATGACAATATAGCAAACCCAACAAATGAAGCATCTCACAGCATTTGTCACAAGATAAAACTTTGAATAACCTCATACATCTTAAGACAGACATAAGTTGCAGGCATGCAACGCAGGATATGGATGTCTATGTCTTTAAATACTAGCTGGGCCCAGCAGAAATATTATCCTTAGGTGAGTTCTAACCAACAGTTTTCCAGAATGCACTAGTTTTCAAGGACAGAAATAGTGATTTGGCAGTGAAACAATTATTAAGATCTTTACTGGTACTCCCAAAATCATGCTTATTGATGTCAGAAAAAAATATAAAAAAAACACACAGTATGTACAGTAGCCTAAGAAAAGACACTCACTTCCTTAAGCATTCATCATAGAATCCATAAACTTGAGTAATCTGCAAATAATTTCACTAAAAACTTTAGTTTGTACAGCTGATAACAGAGAATGGAGTGATGCAGCAAGAAAACATGAACAATTTGTGAAACAAGAAATTGTATACCTGTCGGCTTTCATGGTTTCCTCTGAGAATGGTGATCCTCTGAGGATATCGAACTTTTAAAGCCACCAAAAGCTGTTTGTTTGCAGTGGATAAAATTAGTGCCAAGAATTAATAAAGTTCTGCAATTTAGAGATTTGAAGTAGGAACAACAAAAGGCAGATATGATCAGATTTTCAATAGAGGGTCTGCACACCTATACTGCTCATGACCACTATGGTTAGATGAATATGCGGATGGTGCTAACATAAAGCCATGTGAGTTTACACTTACTGTGACAGTTTCGACAGAGTAGTAACCACGGTCAACATAATCTCCCATAAACAGGTAGTTCGTATCTGGACACTGGCAAACAAGTGAAAGTTTCAAGATATTGAAATTTTAACATGTTCTTTATCAAATCAGAAAGTGACAGAAGCAAATGAACAGAAAATAGTGAGGTACCTTTCCACCAATTCGGAAGAGTTCAGCAAGATCGTGAAATTGTCCATGAATATCACCGCATATAGTAACAGGACTCTTTACAGGCTGTGATGACAAAACCAATCGTCCAAAGTCAAATAACATGACCAAATAAGAGTTGCATCTGTGAATCCAGCATCTAAACAGCATAGATTATCCGAAAGCATCCACCTTATCTTCTGGTATTTAAATGTTGGTTAAAGCTGTGCTGTTCAGAAGGTTCATAAGGTGTTTCTTGCCCACCACCATGACATTTTTTTTATAAAAAGCTTTAAAAGGTGGGTTCAGGAATCTTTTGTCGGATCTTGACGATGATGTGTGGAAATGAAGACGCAGTATAAGGTATCATAAATTTACGCATTTAGTTAGCAAAACACAAATTTAACTTGTGCAAGGTGGCGTAGAGTGTGAACTGGGAACTTAAACCATTTCTTTATTGCTAATTGGGTCGGGGTCAAAACTTAAGCTAGACATAAAGAAAGGTTAAGCTGCCCGGAACAAGATAATATCCACATTGGTCATAAAATGGAATTGCTGATAACTTAAATCAAAGCAATCAAAACAGCGAACCTGAACATTGCTTTCCTCCATCAGAATCTCCTTTGCCTTCTCACACAGAGCTCTGACCTGTACCATAAATTGCACTGGATCAGAACCTCCCTTCCCAGCAGAGCAAATCAATTGTGGATATTAATTCTACAGATCCATTAATCACAGGTTGGGATTTTTATACATCTTGGAACAGTTCTAGGCCCCCTAGCATTATCCTTTTAGCATAAAATCGGAGGAGAAAAGGTTATGTGGCTACCAAAGACCATGGTGAAATGAGAAGACATAATTGTTTTCAGTTGAAGCAGAGAAATTAATTCAACGTCGGAAACGGCAGAAGGGGCCTAAAAAATCTCTCTTTTTTAAAGTTTCTTCAGCCTCAAAAAAAAAAGGCAGCGTCCCGCTCAGCTCACAACCACATCCCCAGCTCGCAAACGCCCAGGCCCAGCACCCGCCCGAGCAAACCAAACGCTCCCGCCAGCCATTTCCGCGCCAACCAGCATCGGAACGCGTCCGGAGACCCGATCTCCCCCGGGACCCGTCCCCCCGGCCCCGCAATTCCGCCAGATCTGATGAAAAGGCACCTCGGACGGAAAAGAGGGCGACGGAGAAGGCGTTACCTCGGGCTCAGCGAGCGGCTTGCACTGCATGAGCCGCTCGATCTGGTCGTCGAGGCCGCCATGGGGACTGCTCATCTTGCCGCGGATGGAACCCTAGATCTGGGCGGGCGCGCGCGCTCGTGAGAGGGGGGGCAGGCGGAGGAGGGAGAAGAGAACGAGAGGTGGGGAGGAGGGAGGGGGGCAAAAGGTCTCGAAAGTTGCAAGGGACGGTGGTTATATAATTGCGAGTTTGGAGGCTAGCTCTGAGGAGAGAGGGACGGAGCAAGCGGACGGTCGGACGGAATGCTCGCCGTCCTACCGAACTGGTCGTAGTTGGAAGAAGAAAAATGGCCGATCACTGGATACGAAAACGGATTGTGGATGCATCAATATCATATTTTTATATTTCTGGTCGAATTTAAATTCAAGTACGGATAATGTCAATGATATCAGATAAGATAGAATTAGATGTCGACGTCATGAATTTACGATTTAAATATTTGGATATATATACAGTATCGGACGTTGAATATTCGAACTCAAATATGGACAGATCTAAATCTCTCTAAACGAATTCGGTCTCGAAGACGATCGAAAAATATCCATAACGTTTTCATCCCTACCAATCACACGTCTTCAGCTTGATAAGAAAAAAACTAATCAATTCTCAAAACACGTCAGTTTTGTAAAAAAAAAAACTAATGTTTGTTTTTTTTAGTCTGATTAATTTAGCTATAAGATTCGAAAAGGTTATTGCGAACTATGAGACATGAAACAGCTAGAGTGAGTTATATGCTATGAAAAGATTATATGTTCTTTGGTTTAAAAGACTATGAAATTGTATCTCTCTTTTTATTTAAATTAAAACAACCGGTAAATGTCTATATGCTTTCACTCATTTAGAAAAGTGGAAAAGTTAAAAGGTAAAAGAAGGTTTGAAGGTGTTCTGAAAATTATACTATGTAAAAATGACTACTTTTAAAATACAGCTTCTAGTTTTCTCTTTGGTTTTGTGTCATATTGTTTAGCAGTATAGGCCTTGTTTAGATACACCCAAAAACCCAAAACTTTACAAGATTTCCTGTCACATCGAATCTTGCGGCACATGCATAAAGTATTAAATATAGATAAAAAGAATAATTAATTGCACAGTTTATCTGTAAAATCACGAGACGAATCTTTTAAGCCTAGTTACTCCATAATTAGACAATGTTTGTCAAATAAAAACGAAAATGCTACAGTGTCAAACCCAAAAACTGTTTGCATCTAAACAAGGCCATAGTCAATTTTATACAAGTTAGACCAAAAACAACACTGTTAAGGAAGCAACCATCCCTTTATGACTGATATGTGGGTCTCAACACCTTTGTAATCCCTACTGCCTATATATATAACGTGAGTAAGACCTCCTACTCGGTTATGATTTCGACACGCCCACTTTTTCACCTCCATGTTATAACTCTTGTTGCAAACTTTGAGCCTTTGTGCTCAGTAAACACAATTGAACCGCCACTAGAGGTGGAGTTTGTTGCCAGACCAGTATAAAAATCCATGAGTCATCGAAAACTAAGCCATACAAACTAATGTGTGACACAAATCTAGTTGGTAGATGAAACACTAACATTCTTCCCCGTGTTTCTTTTGGTCATGTCTGATATGCTTAGTTTGTTTGGCTCTCGTGCTATGTTAAATTTGTTGTTGCTCTATCGCCCATGCACCATTGGCTTCTTATCGATGAAAATGGATGGAAAGATCAGTCATTCCATGCTCTACTTCATCTCATATATCCAAGTGGGTAATGAATGGGGTCAATCTAAAATTTCCACAGAAATTAAATATATCACTTAGCCTACTTCACCTATGTACCTAAGTCTAGTGTTTTATGTCAACTGTACAAAAGTTTTATACTCTAGCTTCAGTCCCATACCCATACACTAACATAGCAATTCTAGAAGTGTAAACTGCAAAAAAGTATATGCACGATGCAAACAGAAGGGACAAAGCAATGCTTTCATAGGTATAGGAGAGTCATCACTCTCCATTAGTCCCCACTGGTGCACCCACATAAGGGTATTACTGCCCCTGATATGTGCAAGATAAGTGCTCTCTAGTGATTTGAAATGGCAAAATCACCAATTGTTACATACACCAATGATTCGAGCCTCTTACAATCACCACCGAGAGACCTTTAAGCTCCTCGACTCCACCAAAACATATAAGTGATACCACTCAACAAGAGTAACAGGAACAAACTCACATTTGACCTAAGCAAGCCTAGTTGAAAAAGTGGATGCATGCTCGTTACTCCCTAGAATTAATGTAGAACATAATATTTGGTAGGCAAATCTCAGTCACTTTAACAGGCTAAAGCACTCTCCTAGATGCCAAATGTTGTAGCTAGAACTTTTAAATGCCATGAGAGCTAAATATTATGAGACAGAGATGGTATATAGGGCTCACCCTAAAAACTACTAGTTACAACTCCACTCAATTGAAATGCACTTACCAAGTAAACAACTACGGCGGTGCTTTTAGACAAGCACTATACAAAGGTTTTTGGATGGCTGCAATCCTCTGATGTTGCTCTAGTGACCCCATAAAAATAATTTGATGGGTTTGAAAGCTTATTAGACAACTATGATCGAGCACTAGGCACATATGAAAGCCCTATGTTGCATATGATACCTTGCCTAGTAAGTAAGGGCCGTGCGGGTGCGCTCTTTTTTCTTCTTCTTTTTCTTCTTCTTTTTTTTTATTATATACGCCGTCGCTTCATAAGCTGCAGTCCCCCTTCCGTCGGGATATTCTGCATCCCTCCTCGTCTCTCTCGCCCCCTCTCGCTCTCCGACGACTGGTGGACAGCCGCCGCCGCCGCCGCCCTAAGCCATCTCCCTCGCAGCGCCGACGCTCATCTCCCTCGCAGCGCCGCTCAGGCTCGGTCCCTCAGCGCAGATCTTCTGCTCCTCCCCCACTCGCGCTCAGGCTCGGTCCCAAGGATCGGATCTTCCGCGCGTCGGCGGCTCCCCCTCGGCGGTGTCCAGCGACGGAGGGGCAGTCCCAGGCTCGGCGGCGGCGTCGGCGGCTCCCCCATCGCCTCGCGCCCTCGCCTGCGTCCTCCGCGCACCGGCCGACGACCCTGCGTACGCACCTCCCTCTCCCCTCCCGCCTCTGCTGTTCCCGTGGGAGCCCGGCCAGCTGCCCAGGGTGGCCGGGCCTTGGCTCCGCTGGTAGGTGTACATGTATACACCCATGTCCCTCTACTGGATCCACCCCTGTTATTACTTGTTTTTATTTTATTTTTTTTTCATCAAGGAAAAAGTAGTCATTTGGTTGGGATCCTCTGTTCTTTTTTCCTGTGAAGTGTTTGCCATGCTTTACGTTATCTCTTTATGTACTGACTGTTTGCTTTATTTTCTGTTATTTCCAGGTTTTAGCGATCACTGGTAGCGACTTCATCAAAGACATTTTGCAAAATTATGCGATCTTCATGGGCTGATTCAGTTGCGAACGCCGAGGAATCGGCGCCCGCGACTGTAACTGCTACTGCCCCTGCTGCTAATCATCAGAACTCGCGCCCCACCCTCAGTGCATACGTTCCTCCCCACCTTCGTGGCCGCTCAGGTGGTCCTCTCCCTGAGAACAAAGCAGCGCCTGCTGCAGCTCCTGCACCAGCTGACGTAAGGCCTGCTACTGTGCAGCCTTCTGGTTACGCAGCTGTTGTTGGTGGCGGCTCTCGCTGGGCAGGCCCTGCTGTTGGTGGTAGTGGCGGCGGTGGTGGTAGCGCCATAGTTGGTCCTCGCCAGGGTGGTGGCGGTCGAGGCGGTGGTTGGAACTCCCGACCTGGGTGGGACCGTAGAGACCGTGAACCAAACCCTTTTGCCAATACAGAGGCTGCAGATGTTGATTTCGAGAGTCAGGAGAATACAGGCATCAATTTTGACGCCTATGAGGATATTCCTGTTGAGACAAGTGGCCATGACGTCCCTCCGCCAGTCAATACCTTTGCAGAGATTGATTTGGGTGATGCAGTGAATGAGAATATACGACGGTGCAAGTATGTGAAGCCAACACCGGTACAGCGACATGCTATTCCTATCGCCAATGCAGGTCGGGACCTCATGGCTTGTGCACAGACAGGGTCTGGAAAGACTGCAGCCTTCTGTTTCCCTATCATTAGTGGGATCTTGAAGTCAAGGGACTTGAGGCCACCCCAGACCCAGAGGCAAAGAGCCAGGGCTGCTTGCCCTCTGGCATTGATACTATCCCCTACTCGTGAGCTATCTATGCAAGTATGTTGTCATTTAGGTTATCTTTTTTTTTGGTTTTTTTTCTTATTGTTGATTTTAATTTGATTTCTGATTCTTTATTTTATGTAACCTCAGATTCATGAAGAAGCAAAGAAGTTTTCATACCAAACTGGTGTGAGGGTGGTTGTTGCATATGGTGGAGCACCAATACATCAGCAGGTTTAGCTTCTTTTTTGCAATATAAGTTTTGTTCACATTGATAATTACATGATGGGTTCATAGTTTTTTGCTTGCCTCCCTGACTTCGTTTGGTTTGTTGGCATATCAAGTCCCCCTGTCTTGTCTGATAGCATAAAACATAGTGATAGTTATGCTGATTAGCTTGCCATGATATGCATCAATTAATTATAATTCTTAGGAAGTAGCCAAAGAGCAATGCACTGTGTTAATAGACACTGGTTTTAATTCATCACACTGAAATGGAAAATTTCCAAACAATATAGTTGTGCTTTCCACGTTCCTTTTCCTGTTATATATATATCATGAAAGTAGCGGTGCATACTTTCTGTAGTGAAGTTGTGTTACAAGATTATCCAGACCAGGAAGCACATCTGACAGAACCTTCCACGCTGTCACCTTTTTTTGTGTGTGCAATTGTATAGAATTAGGAGGCTTAGGGTAGGAACAGCTTTGCTAAATCTAAGAACTCTAGTATCTAGTATTAGATTGAAAAGATTGTCAATTATATATGGTAGAACACATGGTTTTCTTATTACTAACAAATCGTGGTAACCGCCTTTCTTCTGTAGAAGTTACTGTAGAAGTTATACCGGCTGTAAATTCTAAGTTATCTTTCTGAAAGATCGCATCTTCTAAGTTATCGGCAATTAATTGGACGGTGCTGGCCATCGTATATTTGCATGAGAGTTTTTGCACAACATAATGTTAAATGTGTACTGATCTGTTATTGTAGCTGAGGGAACTGGAAAGGGGTGTCGAAATCCTTGTGGCAACTCCTGGTCGTTTGATGGACCTGTTGGAGAGAGCCAGAGTGTCACTGCAAACGATAAAGTATTTAACTCTTGATGAAGCTGATCGAATGCTCGATATGGGCTTTGAGCCACAGATCCGCAAGATTGTTGAGCAAATGGATATGCCCCCTCGTGGTGTGAGGCAGACTATGCTGTTTAGTGCTACTTTTCCAAAAGAAATCCAGGTATTCTGTCTTCCCTATTCACACTTCTAGCTTCAATCATATATCAAATTCTATTTATTGAATTAGATGCCTAGCAATCTAGGTTAGTTGCTGAGGTATTTGGGACTTGGAACTTTGCTCACTTATTTCCTGTTAAAATTATCATTCCTTGAAGATATGTCATGTTCAGTGCTGCAAAATTAATGGGTAGGACCTGAAGTCAAGTTTTTTTTGTCATCATTTATTCCTAGCAACTGTAGTGATGCCTATTTCCATTTTACAGAACCTATGTAAGCTAAAATTGCATCCATATCAGCATTTTTGATATCGCATGATATGGTCAGAAATTCTTTTCGCTACTACTACAAGTTCATTTAATGCACTTGCAATTAGAGTATAAATATAATTTGTTCAGTTGTATCCTTATAATAGCTGTAATTGGTATGCAATAGTTTTTAGCTTTCTTGCATGAAGTGGAAAAGAAAAGGTTTGCCTAAGGGCTTGCTGGATTTGCTAATGAAAACATCATAAATTTGTTGTGCAGCGGCTGGCTTCAGATTTCCTTGCTGATTACATATTCCTTGCTGTTGGAAGAGTTGGTTCCAGTACGGATTTGATTGCTCAGAGGGTTGAGTTTGTTCTTGAGGCAGACAAAAGAAGTTACCTTATGGACCTTCTTCACGCACAAAAAGCCAACGGCACCCATGGAAAGGTACTACTCCCTCTGTTCCAAATTAGAAGATGTTTTGGATTTTCTAGATACATTGCTTTAGCTATGTGTCTACATCTACACATTGTGTATATCTAAGTACATAGCAAAATCTAGAAAAGTCAAAATGTCTTACAATTTGGAATGGAGGGAATTGATGTTTAGAGATTTTTTGTCAACATATGATGCGATTTACTTTTGAGTTATGTAGTATCGTTCCATGAATTCTATTTCACTACAGTAAAACACCATAATTAATCCAATCTCAGTAATTTTCCACCAACTTTTGTTCTGATGTCTGCAGCAATCTCTTACTTTGGTATTTGTGGAGACGAAGAGAGGAGCTGATGCTCTGGAGGACTGGCTGTTTAAAAACGGGTTCCCTGCAACAAGCATTCACGGTGACCGAACACAACAGGTGCAGCAGAGCTAGGACTTGCCTCCT
This sequence comes from Sorghum bicolor, assembly GCF_000003195.3. Lineage (NCBI taxonomy): Eukaryota > Viridiplantae > Streptophyta > Magnoliopsida > Poales > Poaceae > Sorghum > Sorghum bicolor. Next base: position 3,623,139 of record NC_012870.2, read on the forward strand.
TCAATTGTAGTTGCAGTTCATTATAGATGGTAAATTAGCAAGTCATCATGTAGGCATTTTTCTTACTGCATGAACAGGAAGATGCTACAAAAAGGGATATGTTGTATATTTGAATCCGACACCAAATAATTGATATTTAAACGTACCGTTCCACACATGGGGTCAACATTTTCATTCATTTTGGTCTTATTACATCTCTCTGAAGTCTGATTCAGTCTCTTGCATGGCACGGGATGTAATACTGTGATATTTACCATAACATCATTGTGCTTTGCTGTGCAGGAAAGAGAGTACGCATTGAGGTCCTTCAAGAGTGGAGCAACACCCATACTTGTTGCAACTGATGTGGCTGCTCGCGGACTTGACATACCTCACGTTGCTCATGTCATCAATTTTGACCTCCCAAATGATATAGATGACTATGTTCATCGTATTGGGAGGACAGGACGAGCGGGGAAATCTGGTCTAGCTACTGCCTTTTTCAACGAGGGCAACCTATCACTAGCAAGGCCATTATGTGATCTAATGCATGAGGCTAACCAAGAGGTCCCAACATGGCTTGAGAACTATGCTGCCCGTTCTTCATACGGTGGTGGCGGTGGTAGAAATCGCCGATCAGGTGGTGCTCGATTTGGTGGCCGTGACTTCCGCCGTGACCGGGACTTCAGGGGAGGCGGCGGCGGAGGAGGATATAGTGGCGGTGGTTATGGTGGTGGTGGTGGATATGGCGGCAGCTACGGTGGAGGTGCAACTAGTTCCTGGGACTAGATACTGATTCCTAGTCAATCGAGAACTGAACTGAGATGTGTTCTGTTGGCATTAACCGAAAACAGATGTTGAGTTTGTAGTCAACCCTAGGGTGGTTGGTATGGTGCTGGAGAAAGTCCCCATATACCTTAGTGGAGGTTGGTTATTGGCTTATTGGTTATTGCTCTCTGTTTGCCCGTGCTGGGCTATTATTTGTTACCGAGTGTTATTGCCCGTGTGGAGGTAGTTGGGAACTTGGGATGTTCTTTGCTGCTCATGTTACTAGTTTTGGATGATGTGTATTATTGGGTTGTTGGTTAATAGTTTCTGGTGGTCTCGTTGCTACGGAGTATTATTATACCACTGATAAAAATGGAAATGCCTTCCATTGCAGCTAATTATTCATCAGAAGGAAGCATTGTATGTTTGTTGGGCATTGCTTATGTTTCTACTTGCTAGAGAGAGAGAGTTCCGTTTCTTTTATTTATCGTATTCATTTTCGAGCAATATACCATCATCGTCGATACAGGTCGGTGTGATATGAGCTCTAGAACTGTTTGGCCGCGCATCAATTTAGGTACTTGTATGCGTAACATACTAGGTGCACGATATCTTCGCATATTATCATTTTTATGAAAAAGTAATCTTCGCATATTACTGCCGGCGTATTATCTTTGTGATGATGAAAGGAAACAGGAGGGGTATTCTTTGCATATTATTGACGGTTTAAAGTTTGAGTGACGGCTCAAGGTCAACGTGGCAAAAAAAAAAAAAAAAAACTCCACTACACAATTCTGGTAAACACAAACACATCAGCTTTGAAAACAAGGCATCTAAACACAACAGCACTAACTACAGTGTGCCCACTGCTAACTGAACAGAAACACATGTTCGTAGTCGTAGGATACATATCAGGGTATTTTCTCACTTAAAACAGCTTGAACACACATACACCCCACGAGAAATCAAAATCAACAAACGAATTGAGATCAGCAACGGAGTCACGGAAGCCGTATCATGCAGCCGTATCGATCTACAGTCAGCACTTCCAAATTTCCCGCAGCCTTTGGAAACTACAGAGTACAAAAAGGATCTACACAAAACCAGTATCGCAACATAATCAGCCTCGGGGGGAATGGAAATTGTTCAAAGCAACGTGGTTTAAATTGTTCAAACTGTTTGCCATACCAGATTGGCATAGTTTCTCTCAAGATCCGTAGGAAAAAGTGCATCACTTGGTATACAGTACCCCGAAAAGAATAGCCACCAGCAGGAGGACAATCATGATCTGAGGAAATCAAAGAAGAATATTGACAACTTATATAGCAGAGTGCTAAAATGAATTTACTGATTATCGGTTACTCACCAGCATAGGCCTATAAGGTGACTTGTCCAAGTGGTACCCCCTGCAGAATCAAGACAATCAGGAATTCAGGATGAAGATGCCAAACAGAGAAGTGCAACTCTTAAATCATTTGGCGTACCTCCTCTTTACCAAACCAGATGACTTGCAAGTTTGCTTTATTGAATCCACACGTCTCCGTGTTAGAGCAGCATTTGGATCATTGTCATCTATCTGGAACACAGACCAGATATGCATCAAGTTTCGAACAGCAACCAGAAGCCTTTTAGAGTTTAAAGGCCATGACTGACCCCACGAATGAGACAAAGAATGGTACTAAGCTGGTCAGGACCTGGAAACTTGCTCCAAATGAGCTTATATTTATCTATTAGGGCAGCATTAACACACTGTCAACTTAAACCAATAGCATGTTCCATAGAAGACAGTGCATGGAGCAGCTGGGAGTGAACAACTTGATTAAGGTAGTCAGTAGTCCAACTGGCCAACGGGTCAACATGATTTATTGACATTTCTGAAGCAAGATATAAATAATTGCAGGTCCATTTGGGCTGTCTGAAACAGCAACTAATTTTGACTGATAGTATAATAATAGGCTGCCCACCTGACGAACAATTTTAAACTGATGTTTATGTAGTTATTAGTGTGATTCAGTAAGAAATCGATAGAATGCCAATACAATGATATTGACAGACATAATAGATTTTGTAGTGGTGCAAGTAGCTCAGGTTCGATTGACCGATTAATTCACCCTAGTTCTCATGATTTACTTTGGCTCGAACACAGTTCGCATGATTACTGACCACAAACCAAAAGAGTGGTAGCAAGTGAACAACCAATTAAGTGGAGTGGGTTTCAGATAGTCGGATCGACCAACATCCTATTAAATTTCATACTATTATTACAAAGGAATGGGCTATACATATTATAGATGTTCTAGTTATATAAAGGCAACTAAACTCCATATTGGCTGCAGCAACAATCAGTATTCCATAGTGTACCTTTGACTCTATCAATGAAGAAAACTCATAGAAAGAAGTATAGACGTCTGCCATTGAGTTTGTCTCATCAATTATTCGAGCCGTGAGACCTAAGAGCAAAAATGTGTCAGGTAATTAATAGACAAGACAAAGTAATAGAATAATAATCACATGATGTTAAGAAAGAGGGTAATTAGAGATACAGAAATTGCACCTTGCATTTTATGCTAGTTAGATTAGTGATTATGAATCAGAAGCAATTGTAAGATACTAAGATGAGACCCACTTGCGCAAAAAAAAGGCAAAGAAAGGATGAAATAGCCCCATTCAGGCACATACATTTCTACACAGTTCCAAAACAGATGCATAAACAATATTAGGTGCCCTGCATGTTTCAGATTGCAATTTTGTGCCTCTTGTATTTAAAGGGTGCGAGGTGGTCATAGACACACATTTCTCCCTAGAGCATAACATGCATTACTTCAGTGATTAAACGCCAATCACATAGCAGTAATCACAAGAAATCAAGGAAACATAATATGACCTCTCAGAATGTTAGTATATACATACAAAAGCATAGTTCTGCAGAACTCCAAAATATATTTCACTAATCTTAACTGTGACAAGGTGATATAATGGAGAACAAACAGGCATTTCATGTGAGGCAAAGACATGTAGGTCCTGCAGAAGTACAGTATGTCTTACAAAAATAGCTTACCACGTCTCATCTTGACAACTCCTCTGAAGACATGCACATTATTGTAGCAAAGAGCACATGTTCCAATTGCCATTATCTAGAAAGAGGAGATAGCAACTTAATACTGTAGTATCCTATGGAGGAAATTGTTTCAAGAATATATTGATGAACAAAGTATATAACATGCATAACAAAATAAAATATTTGACCAAAATATATGGATAATCAGTCTTGATCAGTCAAGAAACCAGGAATGCTATCTAGATTTCCCCACAAAATGAGATCTTTTAGAGCAAAGCTCGTGACACAACTTAGCAAAATACCATATTTCAATTGAGTCTAAAAATGTAACAGTTTCCTCAGCAATGAAACATGGTAAAAAATTTTAAAAAAACTTCCATAACCGCTAAACTATTATTTCAAGCAGCGACTAAAGTTAAAATACAAAAGTTTTGGGTATTTCCAGGAAAAAAGATAGTATATGAGTTTTGAGAACCTAGTCCAATTACCACAAAGATGTGCTTGAAGGACAAGACTAACTTTGGTAATACTGTCTGACAGAAGCAAAAAGATTAACAAGTCCTAAGTTTAATCTTTTCTTAACTCAGATACTCTGAGCTATAAGGTAGTTTCCACAAATACTAGCAGACTTTTAACATTGCTTTCCAGAGCTACAAACACATCTCATCTAATTGTACTATTTTGAAAGAGGGTTTATGTGCAGATTTTTTAGTTAAAATTCTAAATAACTGTGTTCAATCTGGAACTAGATCTACAAATGCACCACCAGAATAGCGTTGAAAAACTAGGTCCACAGTAGACAAATAAAGTCAAACAAGTTATGTAATGTACCTGGGGTATTGCACAAAAACGGAAAATGGCATGACCCTTCAAAGCTGACATGTATTGAAGGCACTCTTCAGCATGAATCAATGCATTAGTCACCAGATCATTCAAGCACTGTACCGCCTTTTCAGAATTTTCCTCATATTTGAAATCCTAGTTTCACAGACAAAACATATATTACTATGGCAAAAAGTTCAACTTGCATAATAAGGTTGACTAGGTAGATAACATCTGACTATTTAGTGACTCCGAGGATGCTAGGCCTCAGGCTCATAGATTTAGCAACTCAAGAAAATCAGTTTTCCTCTCCCTGCTAAGCCTCTTTGCTTAAGCTCTTTCTCTTGCTTGGTTGTTGTACAGTTTTCCTTTTGTTGTTTTCTCCTCCCTCTTCTGTTCATTGTTCAGTTGCTTGTTTAGTGGTTCTTTTTCCTAATAAAATCCTACGGTGAGGGCTTCCCTTGCTGTATTTATGGTTCAAAAACATCTGACTATTTATTATTCACTACAATATTTGAGTTACTATCTATAACCATCAGTTATGAACTCCCCCAACAGGTAGAACACATAACACATATCATGAAATTGCCGGATGTGTGAGAATTTAGAATTTAGAAAATGTCATACATGCAGCTACACAATAGCAGTAAAAAAAATATGAATATTTTGTGTACCTCAAGTTTATCTGCATATTTACTCCATATCTCTCGAGGCCAGAACATGCGGGACCTTGGTATCTCATTTATGTCCTCCAAATAGTCCCTGATTATATTAGTTTTCTGAAATTTGATGACAAAAACTTGTTAACAACGCAAAATCAAGAAATGCCATTTCACACAGGGAGCAAAAAATGGCTCAGTTGATTGGTTCACACTAATTAACATACCTGTAAAAATAGACCCATTGAATTTGACAGTGAATCTGGAGCAAGATCTTCCGTCCCAGTAGCATAAAAGAGTCTGGAAAGTCCATAACCAACTAGCCCGGCCACATAGTGACAATACTCGTCATAGTCATCAACAGTTTCGACCTAAATAAAAAAAAGGACATTTCACATCAGTTCAGAGAAATACTTAACCAACACATATATAGAAACTGTAGGTGTAATCGGTACATGGATTTTTGTCCTTGTTTTCCTAATGAATCAAGGACTAATAAATAATGCTCGCTGAAAGAATAGAAGTTTCCTTGCTGCTTTTTTCTCAGTGCAGGATATAAATCACTTTCACACATGTATGACTATATACCATGAAAATGTGGCAGCAGATAATTTTTATTTATCCAGACCCATCTAACCATGATGCATGTTTGCTGATAGCTACAAGGTATCAATGAAAAAGTTGAATCACCCATAACTTTCATGGCTTAACATGCATCAGTGTAATAAAACATGTTTGAAAGCCACAAAGCCTGGAAACATATTTTCATATAGAGCAGCAGCCAAAATGACAACCCATTGACATGGCATCCACTCATCCAGAAACTGGAGTTGCATCATGTCAAGCAGTATAACCAGGAAAATGTGGCACGACGGTGTGCTGGCATAACCTGTGGTCTTTGGTCATGAAGTGAATGCAAGTAAAAGGTAATTTATGTTCATTTAAGGACACTAATGTACTCAATAGACACATGGCAGTGGCATACTTCCATTCTTAAGTCATGTCATTCGCAATGATATTCCTGACAAACATCCAGATCCTATAAAATGCTAAAATGATGCAATGACAGTATTACATACCATAACAATGTTTCATCAGTATAAATAATCATATAGTTTATTTATATTAGCACTCTAAGTCTGTGACTACGGTTGGATACTTAATGGATATACGTTAACAGACCTCCTTGCATATAAATTTTGCCATTCCTGCTCCCATTCGCCTAGTGATTTCTTCTATTGCCTTTTGGTAACTGAAAACAAAATATAGTTATTTACCACAAGGCTATTTACTAAACTAATATCTGACAAGAAAATCAAAAGGAGATAAAACTTCAAATACATATTCTGCATTAGTATTTAGTACTACTATGCAAACATTTTTTATAAAAAAAACACTAGTCCTGAAATAGTTGATTTACATACAGCACCAGTATTGGACAATACATCACTGTGCATTGAATTTAATTTAGGGAACTGCACACTTTCTTGTTTAAGTATAAAGACAAACACTATCCTCATGCAAATTGTCTGCTTGTGTGACTATCAGAACCTGGCTATTTGCTTCCCTCGTGAAACCTGATAATGAGAGAATGATTTCAAATCCAAGCAATATATTACCGTACGACCAAGTTAAAGCTCGATATTTAGAAAGGTCAAATACTTCTTGTAAAAGTGCTTTCTGAACAATTAAAGTGTAGCTAAGACTTCTAAAAAAATCTATATGATACCTCAAGTTCAAACTTATCAAAGTAAGGACAGCGAGGACTTGGGGAAGTCTGAAGAAGGCAACTGAGTCAGGGAAGAAATAAAGTTACCCTTGACCAAGCTCCAGGAAGGCAGTGGATACGTGGTGAAAGTTATCCATCAGCACTCTGTAGTGATTTGTTCCACCTGCAAGGACAGCCACAACACCAGTCGGCATCTCTTCTAGAAAAAGAACGACAGGGCCCATTTTTGGTGAACTAGAGCCTCATATTCAGAGGAGAGATCCCGTACACGAAAAATGCCAGTCGCGGTTGTAGATGTGCCGGTAGAATTCCTGGAGGATGGGCACCTTCACCTCCGTCGGGATGCTAGTGTCATCCTCTGTAGTCATTGAACATGGTTTATTTATTACTGTTAGAACGGGAACCTCTACAGCCGTCAAATAATTAGCACCTAGTAATCACAAACCCCTCAAAACATTCCAGCTTAAGCTAAAAACCAAATAGCACTAGCGCAAGGGCATGAGACTACTGACCAACGGTGTCGAGGGCACGGAGCACGAGGTAGAAGATGCACACCTGCGCGATCGCAACAACAGACATTAAAACACCACACGGAGTCGCAGCGCCGCGCACACCAAAATTGTTGGGACGAAAGCGAACAAAATCACAGGCGCAAACGAATTCGTGTGGAATGGTCAAAAAAAAAAAGGAGAGAGGCGAATCGAGTTGTTACTTACGGCATTGCGGAGTTGGGGTGGGAGCTGCTGGATGACGAGGGCGAAGCTGCGGGAGACCTTCTGGAGCATGGAGTAGCCGAAGGCCCAGTGCTCCTCGGGCGGGATCTGGCGCTTGATCTGCCCCGCCGCCACCCGCAGCTTCACCAGCGCCAGCACCTCCTCCGGCCGCGACAGCGCCCCCATGGCCGAGCCTCCGATCCAACCAACCGGAGTACCGGACCAGTCTCCTCACCGACGTCGATCGACCGGCTGGGCAGGCCGGTCCCAGAAACCAGAGGGATCCCGATGCTACGGGTGCGATGCGGCTCGTGCGTGGGAGGTACCGGACCAGTCTCCTCCGCGTGGGAGTATTTCTAGCGGCCGCCCCTGGAGGAGACGCTGACGGGGCGAGATGAGAAGGGGTGTCGCCGTCCGCGGCGCTGTCCGTTGTGCGTTGGCAGCTCCCTCCCGTAATTACTCTGGTCGTCCGGGTCGGGTTGGCAACGAGTAGTTGCAAGCGGATCTGGCTCGTTGTCTCCGCCTGTCGAGGGCCAGCCGCCTTATGACGAGTGGGTCCCTGTGACGCGGCACTTCGGGTGGGCCGGAGTGTCAGTGGACAAGGCTGGTCTGGGTTGGGCATGAATCGTCAGGGGCTTTGCCGGGTCGCGACGGAGCGCGGGTGAGGCGGCCCTCGTGGCGGCCTCGTGAGGTGGAGGCCCGCCATGGCCATGGGAGTGCCGGCGCGTCGTGCGAATGCGAAGTTGTGCGAATGCGATGCTTGGTGCTTGCTTGCACAAGGGTCCCGATGTTGGCTTGGAGTGGAGTGGAGGGCGCGGTGCGTGGACCGTGGAACGTGCCGGCTCTCGCCGATCTAATATTTCTTCTTTCTTCAGTCAGCACCAAAACAAAAAGAAAAGAAAAAAGTTTTGTCTCCTCTCGGCTCCCGATCTGAAAGCTGCAAGCGCGCTACGGTGGTTACGGGCTCAGGTGTCGGGGAGACGTGGCAAGGCCGCTTACGTTTCACCGTACACCGTGTACAGGGGTGCACATACGACGTACTCTTAGAAGATATATCGCATGTCGACCCCTTGTTCACTCTTTTATTTTGAAGAGAGAAAAACACGCAGTCTTTGTATCTCCTACGTACACGGTACACTGTCTTGTTGGCCTACACGTTCTGCCAAGGAGTATGCTCAGGTACCGAACCGGAGATCGTTCATTTGGGCCTTTTTTTAGTTCAATTTTTTTACAAAATAGATATTATAGTATTTTTTTGTATTTAATAAATATTATCTAATCATAAACTAACTATATTTAAAAGATTTATTTTTGTGAATTATATATAAATTGTATAATTATTTGTTATTTTTATTTATATTTAATGTTATATGTATGCATCATAAAATTTGATGTGACGATTAATTTGAATTTTTTTTATAATTTTTTTAAAACCGAACAAGGCCTTGATCTGACGCGACAGCCGTCCAGCCATCCTCCTATCCTGTCTTTTGGCACGTCCACGGTCTACGGACGGAAAACGGCGGCGGCACAGCACTAGTACTATCAGACAGGCCTAGCGGCACGATGTGGATTGTGGACTGGTCCCTGGTCCCCTGCCGCACGGAAGCCGTTCACAGAAACCGTGGCCCAAACAGAACTGCACGGAACCGTTCTGAGCCTACAGGAAGAACCGCCGTTTGCATGATGCGCTGGGCCGACCCTTCGTCGTATGACGCGGTCCAGTGAGATTGAATGGGCCGTCTCGTCCTCTGCGCTTCATTCCAGGCGGGAAAGCGCTCCGGCCGGCTATGGAGCAGGCGGGGAATCGGCTGTTTTTTAAATTTTTTTAATTTTTTTTTCGTTTAACACATATGTTTTCACTTTCTCATTCGTTAGATTCACATTAAATAGTACATTAAAATATATATTTACACACTTTTCAATACTAATACAATGAGTAAAAGGATAAGAGGGCCCTCAAGGGGAAAAAAACTTTACCGTGCTGTGTCATGATGCCTTAACCTTGGACACTAACGTGACTGAACATGCTGAAGATCTGCGACCGATCCTGAACTTCATCTGGAATAGCTCCAGACCTTGTTTACAGTTTACAGGCCGCTTGAAATTAAAGTTTCTATGCACTTTCGTCTGAAACCTGTGATGAATGCTATTATGAACTTTGCATATTTCGAAATCGCATGTTTTTTTCTAACATGCACTTTCGTCTGAACTGGTTTGAAACTTTGTATTCCCGGCATCCAAAGGGGTGATCAATCGTTCTCAGATGTCCAATCCTACAAACCGCTTGCTTTTTTTTCAAAGCCATGAGACCTACGAAGCCACAGCTATAAATTCATATTTCAAGTTAAAATATGAGGCCACGTGTAGCGCGAGATGTCATGACTCATGCAAATGCTGAAAGGCAACAACTAGAGCGATGTATCAACCACTTCCGTATTTTAGTATTTATTACAGTCCCTTCAAAACCCCAAGATCTTACAACCTGCACTCATTCAGCTATTGCAGCTTTGTTGAAGCACGAAGATGAACGAAGCAGCGGCCACCACGAAGAAACTGAACTTGGTGCTGTTCCCATGGCTGGCGTTCGGCCACATGATCCCGTACCTGGAGCTCGCCAAGCGCCTGGCGGCGCGGGGCCACGCCGTCACCTTCCTTTCCACGCCGAGGAACGTCGCCAGGCTCCCGCCGGTGCCGGCGGACCTGTCGCCCCGCGTGCACCTCGTGGCGCTGCCCGCGCCCGTCGTGGACGGCCTGCCCGAGGGTGCCGAGTCCACGGCCGACGTGCCGCCGGAGATGAACGAGCTCATAAAGAAGGCGGTCGACGGCCTGGCCGCCCCGTTCGCGGCGTTCCTCGCGGACGCCGTTGCCGACGACGGTGGGAGGAGGCCCGACTGGATCGTCATGGACTTCTGCCACCACTGGCTCCCCGCGATCGCCGAGGCGCACGGGGTGCCGTGCGCCGCGTTCCTTATCGTGCAGCCCACCGCGATCGCGTTCCTGGGCCCGCGGTGGGCGCAGGCCGCGCACCCGCGCACGACGCTGGAGGACTTCGCCGCGCCGCCCAGGTGGTGCTCGTCCTTCCCTTCCGCCATCGCCTACCGCCGCCACGAAGCCGGCTGGGCTGTCGACGCGTTCCGGCCCAACGCGTCCGGGGTGTCCGACATAGAACGCATGTGGCAGATCATAGAGCGCACCCGCTTCACCATCTACCGCAGCTGCGACGAGGTCGAGCCCGGGGTGTTCGCGCTCCTCACCGATCTCTTCCACAAGCCGGCCGTCCCCGCCGGCGTCCTCTTACAGCCCGACATTGCCGATGGCAACAGCAGCTCCCGCTCAGCTGGTGCCCGCTCCGAGGTGCTTCAATGGCTGGACAGGCAGCCACCAAAGTCCACCATCTACGTCGCGCTTGGGAGCGAGGCGCCGCTGACGGCCAGCAACCTGCACGAGCTCGCGCTGGGGCTGGAACTCGCCGGCGTCCGCTTCCTATGGGCTTTCCGGAAGCCGAGCGGCATGTCAGCGCCCACCAGCAGCACCGACGTGGCCGAGCTGCTGCCTGCGGGGTTCGAGGGCCGAACACGGGGTCACGCCCTCGTGTGGTCGGGGTGGGTGCCACAGGTGGCTGTGCTCGCGCACGCCGCGGTGGGCGCGTTCCTGACGCACTGCGGGTGGGGCTCCACCATCGAGAGCCTCGTGTTCGGGCGCCCGCTGGTCATGCTGCCGTTCGTCGTCGACCAGGGCCTCATCGCACGGACGATGGCGGAGCGGGGCGTCGGCGTGGAGGTGGCGAGGGACGAGGTAGACGGCTCGTTTGGCAGAGACGGCGTCGCGGCGGCGGTGCGGAGCGTCATGGTGGAGGAACAGGGAGAGGTGTTCGCCAGCAACGCGGAGAGGCTGGAGCGAGTTCTCCGTGATCAGCGACGGCAGGATCAGTACATGGACGAGCTTGTGGGGTGTCTGAAACGCTACAAGGAAGACAGCTGCTAGAACTCTTGCGGTTCATAAGAGGGCAATGGGCTTTTTGTATGTTGGAAAGTGGATTTTCTCTAGAGCCGGAAGAGCGGGCTCAAATCATCTTCAACTTTTAGAATCCCTCCTTTTATTTCTTCAATGTTTAGCAAAAATTAGAAGAGGACGACATTGACATGGCCTGTCAATGCCTGATTGTTATTGCTGAAGATTTCTTCGTATTGTCTTCATCATCGACGTGGATGGAGACGTCATCCCACTGATTAGTCTTAGAAGCTTCAAGACAAGATGTTCACCTCGCTTGGATGTCGGGATATGTGATAGGATTTGCGCCACTATCCACTTCCTCCTCCTCTTGGGGAGCGGGGGTGATGTGTGTGTCCACCATAGGTTGTGTAATCTCCGGGCAGCTTCAAGAGTAGCGGCTGCCTCGTCTTTCTAACTCACCTGGTGAAGCACCTGTGTATGTCAGCAGAGGTCGTCTAAGAGGATAAAGCGTAGTTGACGACATCCATGGCAGCTACGACCATCGCATCTCCTGGCACTACTACAAAATTTATTAATCACGGCGGACGTTTTTCATTTTCCGTGGCGGGCAATGTAACAGAACCGCCCAATTTACAAGAGATCAACTACGAAAAACTCCCGCCAAAGCAGTTGCTTTAACGTAATCGAACTCTCATAAACCCGGTAGTCCGTGAAATCACGAGGGATTTCAAACCAACCATCTTACAAGCCAAGATCGTAGTGATTCAACATAACAAGTCACATGTTACATCCATTTCACAAGTAGTTTGATATACATCGGAGTTCAAGGTAGTTATTACAACTTGAGTTGAAAAGTAGCGGAAGCAAGTAATTTGAAACTAATATTGCCCCTATTTCAAATACATGCCAGTATCCAGGTCAACTCCAACAAAAGCAACATAGATGAGGTAACTAAGAAGGATCATGCCCATGATCTTACTCCTCTAATATGGTAGGAGTCATCCAACTCTTGCAGTAGCCATGATACATCACAACCTGCAACAAGTGGGAATAAACCCTGAGTACGAGAAGGTACTCAGCTAGACTTACCCGTCATAAACCAGAAATAATATGACACCAAGGAGTATGCAAGGCTTTATTGGTGGAGCTAGCTTGACAACACTTTTTGCATAAAAATCTTAAGTTGCAACTAAGTAATCCTTTCAGGTATTTAGCTCAAGTTAATAATCATTAACCTATCATCTAGATTAGCACCTGTACTAAAGCAATCACTTGATTAAGATACAACAATAGTACCCATATTTGATGTGGCATTTCCAACATCATCATCATACCATAACCATCCAAGTGTTCCATAAACATTACTACGATGACGTGGCTCAAGTCAAGTGCTCACTATCCAGGAGCGATGGCGATTCGAATCGATTTCTAACCAGCTGGCGAGTTTATTCCCCACACAAACCACACTCACTGATCAAGTGAGCTACAGATCACCGTATTGCACTATCCAGGACCAATTCGCGGGTTCGACAGGCACCGCCCGTACCCGAGGACCGTTCCGGCGACCGAGGTATCCAAGGTATACCAAGGTTGCGCGCCGCGCCCTCGTCGTTCTCCTCAACCATCACCAATACAGCGCGTACATCGGGCCGATTCCCGGCCCGGATAGTGCTCAGGCTTCGCGGTCGGAACGACTTATCCTTCCAGCTAAGTGTGGGGCATGCGTTCAACATGACAAGAGGGCCGTCAACGATCGGTCCTTAATCGACACAGGCGGGGATAGATAGGCACCCAAGACCTCCATGTCTTGTTACTTCTCTATCATCGTCCCGCCCTGTCTCCAATTATTCATCCTCATCACTTGGTTATTTCCATGATAGCATATATATAGCCAACCTTTTCAGGTATCCACCTATCTCGCTCAGGTGACAGGACATCACCTGGCTTCTACCGATCTAAGCATAGCTAAGCATTTAGATTCGATCCTGAATCTACATAGGGTCATAGGTATATTTGCTGGACAAGGAGTGATATATGCAGCAAGGGTTTCACCCAACTCCTATACTTAATGCAACAATACATATATAACATATATTCTCAATTGCATTCAAAAGTAGTGGGAGACTTATAATGCTCCGGGGCTTGCCTGGGATCAACACTGAGTCAGTTCAGTTAGTTGCTCCGTCTTGGTGACATCTAAGGTCACAACGCTTGCTTAGTCCTTCCACCTTTGGGAGAGGTCCACCAAACACCATCTTTGAGTTTGATTCGACATCATGACCTTCACGTGATTCATCTAGCGCACCTAGATGAGATGCAAGATGCAAGTGCATGAATATAAAGAATAATAACACAACATGCATCACATAAAAGTATGCAAGACATAGGCATCTAAAGTTATTTAGCTAACATCACATGACCAATTATATAGAGCAAACATATCAATAATGACACAAGTTTTACAACGTTACAAGTGTATTACTTAATCACCATTAAAGACATAAATCACAGTTTGCACACAACAAGTAATGCAATCAAGCATTCATGCATTTTCAGCAATTTTGGACATACATGCAACAACTCAGTAAATAAATCATAACTGGAGTTACACAACTCCAAAAACTATGCAATAGGACATTCTGGAAAGAATATAAAATTATCTACAATTCATATTTAATCATCTCAGTATGATTAACAAGTTAACCAAGTCAAACATGCATAACCATAGAATCTGGTCCCGGAATTTCCAGAGAACAAGCATTTCAAAGGATGAACTTCATACTACTGTAACTCATAAACCACTTAGCCAAATGATATGAAACTTTACCACAATATATACTAGTAAATTATCTACATCTTTTCTATATACAAGTTTCACAGCAAACATCATTTATATCATGGAATTAATTGCACAATCAAAACTGCTCATGCTGCCCAAACAGTAGGGGTACAATTACAAACAGAAAACTGGTAGGCAATTCAAAGAAGCATAACTGGAGTTGTAGACCTCCAGCCAACATGATTCTTATATTTTTGGAAAGCTTATAAAGTTACCTACAACTTTCTTATTATCATCTAAATATGAATCTAGAGTTAACAAGGTCAATTAATCCCATAAAGACATCTCTGTCTAAAACATAGACAGAATCTGTCATGCCACATTAAACAGCTATAACTTGAAGTTCATATATCCATAATTTATGATTGTGTACTTTCTAGAAAGCTTACGAAATTGTGAACAACTTTGTTATAAACATCTAGAGCTAAATATACCACTAACAAGGTCTTACATTACAAACAATGCAATTCTGTCTGGGTTTAGACAGAAACTGGAACAGTACTTTAAACCACTATAACTCAACATGTGCTCAACCAAAAATTGTGCTATTTATCTTTTTGGAAAGCTCATGAAAAGTACTAAAACTTATATATTTTTATTAAGGCATGATTCACAACTGAACTGAGCCAAACAATACAAACATGCAGATCCACTCAGAATAGGAGCAAAGCAACACAGGGAATTTGATATTTTTATAACTGTTAATCTGTCATTCCTAAATTCATGTAAATTTTACGAGACATCAAATATTATATGTAAAGCATGCCACAATATTTTCACATTTATTTGAGCATTAATACAGTGGTTATGAAAAAGACAAATATAACAAGCAATTAAAACCAATCTGCACAGATCTATTTTTACCGTTAAAACATCAAACACAAACATGTCATATTATAGATCTACTGCATAGAGAATTTCACAAGGATTCCAAAAAGTCCATATTTGCTATTTTACGACTTTTCTACGAATTTCTATGCATTTACAAAGTTCATCCATGAAATCTGTAAAAACAAAGGAAAAAGGAAAACAGATCTTTCACCGGGGACCCTGGACTTTCCACGAATCACGCAACAGACCACAAACACTATTCATATGAGTCTTGGCTTCGCATCTGGAACCCTGGGTTGTTTCTTATTCCAAACCGAGATCCTTCTTCGTACCACAGAACGCAGAGACATGGGCGAGCTTCGGGATTTGAGAGAGGGGGAGTGGCCGGCGGCAGCAGGGAGGCAGCCAGCGGCCTGGCCTCGGCTAGCCATGGCCATGCCCGGCCCTGGCCTTGGCCGGCTGCAACCAGCAGCAGCAGCAGGAGCTCGAGCTCCGGCTCTGCCATGCCGGTGGCCAGCGCTAGAGGCTGAGAGAGGGCGCGAGGGGGAGCCAGGGGGAGGAGATGGGTGCGTGGACTGCAAAGAAGAGCAAGGGGGAAGCGTCTGGCGTCCACATTGCGAGCAGGGAGGCAGAGGCGCGCGGCAGCAGCACTCAGCAATGGTGGAGCGCGCTCTGGTGCATGGAGGACGCGTCGGCATTTCGTCGAGCACGTGGCGGGCAGCGAAGTGGCCGGCGTGGGAGGCGATTTTGGGCCTTTTCCGGGCTGAATTGGACTTTGGGCCAAAAACGAAGTTTGCTCACCTCGGCCTGCTCTCCAACTTTGATTAAGGTGCCATGGTCATTAGAGTTGCAGATTAGAAGATAATTTGATGCCAACCTTTGAGTGTCAATGAATTGATAATGGTTAGCAAAACTCAAAATTGATGACCGAAACGAAGTCAAACTGGTGTCATCTTTTGGTATGCTCTTGTCCACAAAATATACTCCAACTTTTATTTTGAGACCCAAGCAAGTTGTTCATAAGAATTAGGAGAACGCGGGATGCCAACATGACGAACTGAAATTCCAGACTTAGAAATCCGAAATGCTGGAATTTACAGCAGATTCGAACTTGTGCCTATTATTTAACAGGATTAGAAGATGATTCAGACTTGGGCACTTTAACAAAGTTTGTAGCATAAAAACTATACTACAACTTTTATTAAAGAACCTTGTACTGTTTCTGTCTGGTTAGTAAGATACAAAGCTCCCAACTAGGATACCCGAAACTGAGCACCTTGAGGACTTAGCCAAATTTCTGGGGTTCCAAAACAGCACTGCATTGAATCTTGTGAGCTTAATTTGACTAGGATAGGTACCAAACTAGCTCTTGATCCTTAAATAAAGTTTGTTCTACAGAAGCAATACTACAACTTTCATTTAGGGTCAAACCTCATAACTGCAACAGAGGTCAATCTTTCACTTTGGTCAATGTAGTAACCCGATAAAGCTCCAAATAGGATTTTAGGCCAATTGAAGCATTTTCTTGACATAAGCTCAACATGAACCCTTCACGACTTTTGTTGTATAATTCATCTGGTATCATATGAGCAAGTTTTCAAGGTTTGGTTGGTGACCCATGATTCCATTTCCTTAATAGAGTCATTCCAACAAGGATATAACTTATCATTTCATGTGACTTCTTGATTCCAAACTTCACCAAACATTTCCAGAGACCAACATAGATTGGGACAGATATGAGACACATGGAAAATGTTCCACTA
Source organism: Sorghum bicolor (assembly GCF_000003195.3). Lineage (NCBI taxonomy): Eukaryota > Viridiplantae > Streptophyta > Magnoliopsida > Poales > Poaceae > Sorghum > Sorghum bicolor. The sequence continues at coordinate 3,640,257 of NC_012870.2, forward strand.
GCATCATCCAAGCATACCTTTTAAAAAGGCATATATGCAAGCAAGGTTGCATCCACCAAGCCCAAGTTGGGGTTTACTTTCATAGATTGACTTTGACCTCTTTATTACCATTGAACTTGTCATGTTTGAGCTCAAACCTAGTACTTAGCAAGTGACAAACACCTGGGGTGTTACAGGCAAAGGCACTTAAAAGAATCTCGTCCCGAGATTCGGTGCAAAAGACTTTCAAGGGAAGAAAACAATGTCACGCATTTTTCCAACCTCAGTGATAACAGTGGGCTACTTTGCTTGGAACATCAGAGAAGCAAACTTGGTCCAAACATTTCATGATACTTGCTCTTCATAGTAAACCTTTATTTGGAGAATCTCCCTTATTGTTTGACTTTAGTGAAGCATTGTTACTTTGGGAGGAATCCAGGAAAGCACTGTTTTGTGCACTTTGCTCTCAAAGTATGAAGGGTGGTTCAGAGCATAAGCAGAGCTACGTGTATCATCAGTCTCTTTAATGAAACTAATGCAAGCCATAAGAACCTTGCACCAAGTCACAAGCTTCTAATGGTTGCTCGTTATAGAGGTTCCAGGCTCAGTCACAACATTTGAAAAGTAGTCTTCTACCAAAATGATCGAATTATAACTTCCCACACTTGCAGTTCCCTTTCTCTAATGATAACATTGTACTTACCACCTGGTTAAGAGAACGGTGAATGTGATAGCTGACTTTGTTGGTTCCACGCCTTCCATGATCATTTACTTTAAGGGATTCTTGTATCCAAACAACAAAAGTTATCTGGGTTGAATCAGATGTAACTTCTTGGGTAACACATAGAAGGTAACCAAGGCATGTAAGAATGGATAACCACTACTGACAAAGGATGATAGTGGGGTCCATAGGTCTCCAACTGTTGCAAGTGTTCAACCAACTAAAGAAATAATTTACCACCAAGTAGGTTAAGCATGACCTTTCTTCATGATGCAGTTGCATAAGAGTTAGGTTGACTTGTTCCATAGCAAAACCAATCTAGTGGAACTACTTTTCCCTTTATGGCTTCCTTTTTAGGATCAGTCGGTAGCTCTGATATTGAAAATCTATTGATTGACACCATTCCAAAAGTTTCTGGCTCACACTGGCACAAATGGGTACAAAGAATCTTGTTTCATCATATAAGCACTATCTATACAACAAGACATTGCCCACAAGGTAATCCATGGAACCAAGACAAACACCACTTTCTACGCAAAGGATGATCCATGTCAAAACTGAGATTGTAGATTTCTACCCCTTTTGGGTTTTGGTTCATATTTCGCCAATTATCACTCACATCCCCATGAAATTTGGTAGAAATACAGATCCATGAGTCTTCTAACCTCTGACCAAAATTCAGCTCAAAGAGGTACCATTTGTGTAGGCAGAACATATACATACTAAACTTGTTTGGTGCTAAAACGGCAGCATTCCTGACTGACAAGACATCTCTCAACTCCACAGTTTAATTCACTAGTTGATGAAATATATCCTTCATGGCTATCAATCCATCGTTTCCTTGCTTGAGATTAGCTTTGTTACTAGCAACCAATCAATTGGCTCTCAGCACTAAAATTTCCAAAGCTCCACACTTAACTACAACAATTGTGGCTGACGCTTAACAATTGGTCACCTTCAAAGCCAGGAGATAAGGATTCATGATAAAGATGGTTGACTTTAGTCGTATCACCACGATGCACATAAAGATCAAGACTTAGGAAAACTAGATCATAAGCATAATGGTGATGATCGATGCTTGTTCAACAGATAACTTGTCCAACATTAAGTGTTGTGTGTCCTTTGGTTCGGCATGGATGACCAATGTTGCTCATTAAATGACCATCATCATTGCAGGAATAGTTAAATAGTGTCACTTGTCTACCATCTCTTGCAGTCTGTTAATGTTTATGTCAGTGACCTGTTCTTCAAAGGTTATCCTCTTTGTAACTTCATAGGAAGTTCTCTTACTTGCACGTGAAGTAAGGATCTTCTGATCAAATCTAGATAGATAATTAAGGACAAACTCATGATGAGATGACACCTGGGTGTAGTTCTATAATGGATCATGGCTAGCAACAACGATACCAGCGCGTGCCGAGCAGCACAACCATGTGTCGGCCGCCACAAGGGGCTCTCGGTTTCGTCGCGGCACCATCAATCGTTAACCAAGACACCATTACCGAACATACAATCCAAAAAGAAATCTCCCATGGCAAAAGTTGGGTTGTATAGCAGCGAGCACCATGCATAAGAGGGATAGCAAACAAAGGTAGCCATGAGATTAGAGGTCCACAAGGAGGTGATTTAAAACATAGTACTAGAGAACATAGATCACATGATATTAAGACGGATAAACACCCAGAGACTCAAGAGAGTTGGAGATAAAACGATTGGGATTTGAAAGATTGAGTCAATACAGGGATTAGGGGATGGATACACAACATTCAAGACCTCACAACCATGCACAAACTCAAGCTCTTTATCATTGGAATCTACTTGGAGACAACCATGAGATTAAAGTGACATGAGTGTTATTCTAAGATAAGGCTCTTCAACACTCGCATGCTTACTAAGGACAAAAAGGTAACAACTATGACACTACCTAGTTAACAACACATCCACTCATGTATCAAGGTTTTAAGCAAACATGTGAGAACATGAATCACACTATCTCCAACAATCATTACTAAGCACAAAGTTTTGCAGACAACAAGCAGTCATCTAAAGCAACACTAGTACACCTGAACATACATAACATGATGGTAAGGTGTTTTTATCTTTTACTTTCTTTTACTAGAAAGGTGCATATTTGTTCTCCAGTTGTGAAAACAAATTTTTAACTTATGCTTAAAAGACTAGTCATTTTAGAGATGTGCATCATACTGACAGGATGCACAGATCAACCACAACACGGGCAAAACAAAGCTAATCACACCTTATTTTCAATTATAGCCATTCAAGCAACATGGAGCAAAACATTTCATCTAACTCCACACAAGCAAGATGACACACATTGATTCACAAGTTATTTATTACTGGAACAAGGGTGAGATAAGCATAGTTATACATAAGGCAACAATCATGATGATGCATGCTTCGTCCTATTCGTCCTCACAAAATTGCCAGCCTAAGGTGGCAATCACGTTCTATGTCGGTGGCATAACACGTACACTCTCGTCATATAGCTAGTCGTAATATTCAATTTACGCATCCGTGGTTAGTGTACCTGCAGAAAATTCATTTCAGCCCACCCACAGTATGAAACATGCAGTACAAGATTTAAAAGCTATGCGCTCCACACACGTGTATCACATACCCGTATGTGTAGTGCTACTACCCACATCATCGTCCTAGTGACGGCATCGCCTCTAAGGACGGAATCACCCATCATGCGATACCTTTTCATAAGCACATGTAAAATGTGCACATGATCCAGTACCAAAAGCACTTCCCTAGATCGGCGGTGTATCCGATCATGCTCTCACAACTCACACTTACCGAGGCGTCGAGGAAGAAATGATCCATACATTACCATTCAAATGAATGGCACTCATACTATTGCACGCCGTATGAGCAACGAAACAGAAATATGATGCAGAAACCCCCAAGTCAGTACTTAAATAAGCCACCTAAAGGTCCTTATTTGGGCATAAAGGAAATGACCACTGGCATACTTAGATAAAACCATTTCAGATTTGAACACACCTATATCTACAATAGCTATAAGCTATCAAAAACTAATTTTTGAAAACAAAATCTTTTGTTTTAAATACACATATGACAAGTTTAATGTTGAACTTTGCTCCGATACCAGCTGTAACAGAACCGCCCAATTTACAAGAGATCAACTACGAAAAACTCCCGCCAAAGCAGTTGCTTTAACGTAATCGAACTCTCATAAACCCGGTAGTCCGTGAAATCACGAGGGATTTCAAACCAACCATCTTACAAGCCAAGATCGTAGTGATTCAACATAACAAGTCACATGTTACATCCATTTCACAAGTAGTTTGATATACATCGGAGTTCAAGGTAGTTATTACAACTTGAGTTGAAAAGTAGCGGAAGCAAGTAATTTGAAACTAATATTGCCCCTATTTCAAATACATGCCAGTATCCAGGTCAACTCCAACAAAAGCAACATAGATGAGGTAACTAAGAAGGATCATGCCCATGATCTTACTCCTCTAATATGGTAGGAGTCATCCAACTCTTGCAGTAGCCATGATACATCACAACCTGCAACAAGTGGGAATAAACCCTGAGTACGAGAAGGTACTCAGCTAGACTTACCCGTCATAAACCAGAAATAATATGACACCAAGGAGTATGCAAGGCTTTATTGGTGGAGCTAGCTTGACAACACTTTTTGCATAAAAATCTTAAGTTGCAACTAAGTAATCCTTTCAGGTATTTAGCTCAAGTTAATAATCATTAACCTATCATCTAGATTAGCACCTGTACTAAAGCAATCACTTGATTAAGATACAACAATAGTACCCATATTTGATGTGGCATTTCCAACATCATCATCATACCATAACCATCCAAGTGTTCCATAAACATTACTACGATGACGTGGCTCAAGTCAAGTGCTCACTATCCAGGAGCGATGGCGATTCGAATCGATTTCTAACCAGCTGGCGAGTTTATTCCCCACACAAACCACACTCACTGATCAAGTGAGCTACAGATCACCGTATTGCACTATCCAGGACCAATTCGCGGGTTCGACAGGCACCGCCCGTACCCGAGGACCGTTCCGGCGACCGAGGTATCCAAGGTATACCAAGGTTGCGCGCCGCGCCCTCGTCGTTCTCCTCAACCATCACCAATACAGCGCGTACATCGGGCCGATTCCCGGCCCGGATAGTGCTCAGGCTTCGCGGTCGGAACGACTTATCCTTCCAGCTAAGTGTGGGGCATGCGTTCAACATGACAAGAGGGCCGTCAACGATCGGTCCTTAATCGACACAGGCGGGGATAGATAGGCACCCAAGACCTCCATGTCTTGTTACTTCTCTATCATCGTCCCGCCCTGTCTCCAATTATTCATCCTCATCACTTGGTTATTTCCATGATAGCATATATATAGCCAACCTTTTCAGGTATCCACCTATCTCGCTCAGGTGACAGGACATCACCTGGCTTCTACCGATCTAAGCATAGCTAAGCATTTAGATTCGATCCTGAATCTACATAGGGTCATAGGTATATTTGCTGGACAAGGAGTGATATATGCAGCAAGGGTTTCACCCAACTCCTATACTTAATGCAACAATACATATATAACATATATTCTCAATTGCATTCAAAAGTAGTGGGAGACTTATAATGCTCCGGGGCTTGCCTGGGATCAACACTGAGTCAGTTCAGTTAGTTGCTCCGTCTTGGTGACATCTAAGGTCACAACGCTTGCTTAGTCCTTCCACCTTTGGGAGAGGTCCACCAAACACCATCTTTGAGTTTGATTCGACATCATGACCTTCACGTGATTCATCTAGCGCACCTAGATGAGATGCAAGATGCAAGTGCATGAATATAAAGAATAATAACACAACATGCATCACATAAAAGTATGCAAGACATAGGCATCTAAAGTTATTTAGCTAACATCACATGACCAATTATATAGAGCAAACATATCAATAATGACACAAGTTTTACAACGTTACAAGTGTATTACTTAATCACCATTAAAGACATAAATCACAGTTTGCACACAACAAGTAATGCAATCAAGCATTCATGCATTTTCAGCAATTTTGGACATACATGCAACAACTCAGTAAATAAATCATAACTGGAGTTACACAACTCCAAAAACTATGCAATAGGACATTCTGGAAAGAATATAAAATTATCTACAATTCATATTTAATCATCTCAGTATGATTAACAAGTTAACCAAGTCAAACATGCATAACCATAGAATCTGGTCCCGGAATTTCCAGAGAACAAGCATTTCAAAGGATGAACTTCATACTACTGTAACTCATAAACCACTTAGCCAAATGATATGAAACTTTACCACAATATATACTAGTAAATTATCTACATCTTTTCTATATACAAGTTTCACAGCAAACATCATTTATATCATGGAATTAATTGCACAATCAAAACTGCTCATGCTGCCCAAACAGTAGGGGTACAATTACAAACAGAAAACTGGTAGGCAATTCAAAGAAGCATAACTGGAGTTGTAGACCTCCAGCCAACATGATTCTTATATTTTTGGAAAGCTTATAAAGTTACCTACAACTTTCTTATTATCATCTAAATATGAATCTAGAGTTAACAAGGTCAATTAATCCCATAAAGACATCTCTGTCTAAAACATAGACAGAATCTGTCATGCCACATTAAACAGCTATAACTTGAAGTTCATATATCCATAATTTATGATTGTGTACTTTCTAGAAAGCTTACGAAATTGTGAACAACTTTGTTATAAACATCTAGAGCTAAATATACCACTAACAAGGTCTTACATTACAAACAATGCAATTCTGTCTGGGTTTAGACAGAAACTGGAACAGTACTTTAAACCACTATAACTCAACATGTGCTCAACCAAAAATTGTGCTATTTATCTTTTTGGAAAGCTCATGAAAAGTACTAAAACTTATATATTTTTATTAAGGCATGATTCACAACTGAACTGAGCCAAACAATACAAACATGCAGATCCACTCAGAATAGGAGCAAAGCAACACAGGGAATTTGATATTTTTATAACTGTTAATCTGTCATTCCTAAATTCATGTAAATTTTACGAGACATCAAATATTATATGTAAAGCATGCCACAATATTTTCACATTTATTTGAGCATTAATACAGTGGTTATGAAAAAGACAAATATAACAAGCAATTAAAACCAATCTGCACAGATCTATTTTTACCGTTAAAACATCAAACACAAACATGTCATATTATAGATCTACTGCATAGAGAATTTCACAAGGATTCCAAAAAGTCCATATTTGCTATTTTACGACTTTTCTACGAATTTCTATGCATTTACAAAGTTCATCCATGAAATCTGTAAAAACAAAGGAAAAAGGAAAACAGATCTTTCACCGGGGACCCTGGACTTTCCACGAATCACGCAACAGACCACAAACACTATTCATATGAGTCTTGGCTTCGCATCTGGAACCCTGGGTTGTTTCTTATTCCAAACCGAGATCCTTCTTCGTACCACAGAACGCAGAGACATGGGCGAGCTTCGGGATTTGAGAGAGGGGGAGTGGCCGGCGGCAGCAGGGAGGCAGCCAGCGGCCTGGCCTCGGCTAGCCATGGCCATGCCCGGCCCTGGCCTTGGCCGGCTGCAACCAGCAGCAGCAGCAGGAGCTCGAGCTCCGGCTCTGCCATGCCGGTGGCCAGCGCTAGAGGCTGAGAGAGGGCGCGAGGGGGAGCCAGGGGGAGGAGATGGGTGCGTGGACTGCAAAGAAGAGCAAGGGGGAAGCGTCTGGCGTCCACATTGCGAGCAGGGAGGCAGAGGCGCGCGGCAGCAGCACTCAGCAATGGTGGAGCGCGCTCTGGTGCATGGAGGACGCGTCGGCATTTCGTCGAGCACGTGGCGGGCAGCGAAGTGGCCGGCGTGGGAGGCGATTTTGGGCCTTTTCCGGGCTGAATTGGACTTTGGGCCAAAAACGAAGTTTGCTCACCTCGGCCTGCTCTCCAATTTTGATTAAGGTGCCATGGTCATTAGAGTTGCAGATTAGAAGATAATTTGATGCCAACCTTTGAGTGTCAATGAATTGATAATGGTTAGCAAAACTCAAAATTGATGACCGAAACGAAGTCAAACTGGTGTCATCTTTTGGTATGCTCTTGTCCACAAAATATACTCCAACTTTTATTTTGAGACCCAAGCAAGTTGTTCATAAGAATTAGGAGAACGCGGGATGCCAACATGACGAACTGAAATTCCAGACTTAGAAATCCGAAATGCTGGAATTTACAGCAGATTCGAACTTGTGCCTATTATTTAACAGGATTAGAAGATGATTCAGACTTGGGCACTTTAACAAAGTTTGTAGCATAAAAACTATACTACAACTTTTATTAAAGAACCTTGTACTGTTTCTGTCTGGTTAGTAAGATACAAAGCTCCCAACTAGGATACCCGAAACTGAGCACCTTGAGGACTTAGCCAAATTTCTGGGGTTCCAAAACAGCACTGCATTGAATCTTGTGAGCTTAATTTGACTAGGATAGGTACCAAACTAGCTCTTGATCCTTAAATAAAGTTTGTTCTACAGAAGCAATACTACAACTTTCATTTAGGGTCAAACCTCATAACTGCAACAGAGGTCAATCTTTCACTTTGGTCAATGTAGTAACCCGATAAAGCTCCAAATAGGATTTTAGGCCAATTGAAGCATTTTCTTGACATAAGCTCAACATGAACCCTTCACGACTTTTGTTGTATAATTCATCTGGTATCATATGAGCAAGTTTTCAAGGTTTGGTTGGTGACCCATGATTCCATTTCCTTAATAGAGTCATTCCAACAAGGATATAACTTATCATTTCATGTGACTTCTTGATTCCAAACTTCACCAAACATTTCCAGAGACCAACATAGATTGGGACAGATATGAGACACATGGAAAATGTTCCACTAGCATCATCCAAGCATACCTTTTAAAAAGGCATATATGCAAGCAAGGTTGCATCCACCAAGCCCAAGTTGGGGTTTACTTTCATAGATTGACTTTGACCTCTTTATTACCATTGAACTTGTCATGTTTGAGCTCAAACCTAGTACTTAGCAAGTGACAAACACCTGGGGTGTTACAGGCAAAGGCACCCGCCACGCATCTAAGGTCACGGTTAATAGTAGACTTACCGTGGCGGTCGCCTGTACCCGCCACGATAAATTGATTAACCGAGGCGGGCACGTTAGGACGCCCGCCTCGGTTAATCATTACAAAAAAATAAAAAAAAAACCCCAAAGCCCACCGGTGAGCCCAATCCTGGACCCAGTGCCCACGCGCCGCCACGACAGATCCGGCCAACCCTCGCGCGCCAGGTCAGAGGAGAGGGAGAAGGGGACCGCTCCACCGCGCGCCTGGCCACTGGTGAGGGAGGAGGGGACCGCTCCACCGCGGATCCGACCGCCCCCGTGCGCCTGGCCACCGGAGAGGGAGGAGAGGGCGGCACCACCGTGGATCCGGCGGCCCCTGTGCACCAGGCCACCAGAGAGGAAGGAGGGGGCATGCTGTCACGGATCCAGCCGCCCCCACGTGCCTGGGCACCGGAGAGGGAGGAGGGGGCATGCCGTCGCGGATCCGGCCTCCCCATGCACCTGGCCACCGGAGAGGGAGGAGGGGCGTGCGTCGTCATGGACCCGGCCGCCCCCACGCGCTTGGCCACTGGAGAGGGAAGAGGGGCGCGCGTCGGCGTGGATCGGGCCGCCCCCGCGCGCCTGGCCACTGGAGAGGGAGGAGGAGGGGCGCGCCGCCACGAATCCAACTGCCCCCATGCCTGGCCGCCGAAGAGAGAGGAGGAGGGTGCCTTGCCGTGCCGCCCTGCTTTGAAGTTGGGGAGGGCCTCTGCCACCGGAGACGAAGGGGAGGGGAATCGAAGGGAAGGGGAGGGGAAGAGGGCGGTCTGGTTTTTGCGAGGAGGGGAAGGGAAGGGGAGGAGGGCGGTCGGCTCTAGCGTCGCGAGCGGCAGGGAGAGATAGTGCGGGTGCGGCTGAGGAGGGAGGAAGTGAAGGTGAAACCCTAGGTCTAGTATATATATGTGACCTTGAAATTGGGCCTCTTGGGCTAGCGGGTTGGGCCTGATTTACTGAGGCGGGTGAAGTTATAATGCCCGCCTCGGTTAATGATTTACCGAGGCGGTTACGTTAAGATGTCCGCCTCGGTTAATATATATTAACCGCGGCGGGTATTTTAAGGGTGCCCGCCTCGGTTAATCAATTTTGCAAGGCGGTTTATGTAACCGCCTCGGTTAATAAAAAATGACCGCCTCGGTTAATGCTAGGCATTAACCGAGGCGGTTCTAATTTTGCCCGTCTCGGGGGGTGTTTTCAAAAGGTCACGGTAAATCATTTTTGTAGTAGTGTGGGGTGGCAACCCTGAGCAGTGGTGGGTTAAGGTGCGCCTTGGCATCAACGACACTAGGTTGTCCCCACATGTTGGCATGACCTGTGGATTGTGGTGGCCCCTGCACATGCAACAACCATTGACTAGTATAGCCAATATAATCCCTATAGAGAATATAAACCTTGGTGTTTTGTATGAGACGAGTAAAATTAGTATTATGAGTGAGGGGCACATAAAATCTATATTGGCTCGAACAAGACATCTCACTTTTCGGAGAGGCATGCATTATCACGTTTAGAGATACTACTCAAAGAGGTATATATTGTCACATTCAGAGTGTTTGAGTAGGGGTGGAGGTGTACAAAGCTTGTTTGTCATGTTGTTAGCTTTGTCCTTGTATTTGACTCCCAATCCTCTCGTTGGCCAGTAGTGAAGGTTTTTTAGTTGGCTCCCAAGACACGGAGCTTTTGTCTTCGTCCCGATAGAAAATTAGGGATTAGGTGATCACATCCATTGGTATCCCTATGCATGATGTGCCATGCCTCTTTGAGGGCACATGGTCGGCGGTTATTAGACTGTGACAACGAGAACCGGAGCTAGATGGTTGGAAATTACCTCTCAATAAAAGCAGAGATTCCGCAGATCGAGTAATCTTAAGAATTGATCTATAAAAAGATCACATAGATATGTTGATATTTCCACTGTGCTAGTCTAAATAGGACTAGACAAAATACTCATGGCTCGACAGTCAGCTCAACTCGTAGTTGACTCAACTTGAGTCAACTTAGCTTGTTATTTTTCTTTTATATGAGCTGAGATGAAAGTTCATCTGATTGTTTTAAAAGAGCTGAGGCCTATCAGTGACCAAGCCCACAGACCATGACCCATGGCCATGACGAGGCTCAACATGCAAGCAACCCTAGTAAGCGTCACTAGATGCCTAGAGCCCAAAACCCATCTTCTTATGCCTGTGACCTCGACCTTACCCTTATTGGCTTTCCAATCTCATCGTAAAAGAATTATTGAGCGCCGCCACCACCAGCAACCCTGACTCAATGAGAGGCAACAACTCCTCCGCGCTCCGTGCTCACCTTAGATCTGAGCATTTTATGGTCCGGATTGAAAAAAGCTTGATATTTCATGTTGGGATAATCATGACCATGACTGGATTTGCAAAGTTAGGTCTTATTTTTCGGACTAGGCTTGGGCTGCCCGCGAAATTTAACAATTAAAATAATTATTTTGGCCTAGAGTTGGGCCAATAAAAAAATTCTGGATAGTGAGATCTGGGCCCAGGCCCTATCCACTATGGTCCATGGATGGGTCAAAACCCAGCGGGCTAGGACTGGGCCTGCAGGCTGGGCCGGGCCTAATTTTCTCGAGTCAAGCTCGCCTAGCCTCCTCTGCTCCGCGCTTTGCCCAACCAACTCCGCTCGGTGCTCGCCCAGCTCCCAGCCGCCGGCCCATTCGGCCTGTGCACTGCAGCTGCCAGGCTGCGCGCGCAACGTGGCTACGTCGACACCAGCCCAAACAGTGCCAAAAAATCTCTCCGAAACTATCATCGTCTCCGAGGGTTTAGGCCCGAAAAAGTGCAGCTCAGTCACGAACAGCAGAAATGGCCACTCGTTGGTAGGGTTTTGGCCCCTCCGCCCATCTCCGCCGTAACACAGCCGCCCGCTAATTCGCCGACCAGCTTGCCATCACACGGTCGCTGCCGCCCCCGCGCCCCTCCCGCTCGCTTCATCCTCCGCCCCCCGTGCTCACCAACGCCAACGCGGCAACGCCCATGGTGCCCGTCTGCTGAAAACACCCGCCGCCGCCGCCGCCGCTGCCATGCCTCGCGCCCAGGTACGTGCTTCTCTGATCCATCAGCTAGACCGTCGGCGAGTGGACCGGTTCCTGCGGGATTCAGTTTGGTTCGAGGGCGCGGGGCTACGTGGGGGCGTGATCAGCGTAGGGGGATGTGGTGTGACCGTGTGACGACCGAGGGCTGATGCGTTCAGTTTTGGGTTTAATTGGTTGATTGTCGAGCTCTTATTTGTGGTTGGGTAATTGGGTTGCGAGGTCCTGAGCGCGTGGGGTTTTAGGATCATGATTTTGGGTTTTTGGAAACAGTGATGACCATGCTTCCTGTTTGCCGCCGCCTTCTTTTACAGTGCATTTTGCGGGGGTGTTTTGTGCTCGAATTGTTCTTATTTGTTTGTGTGAAATGAGGCAATTAATGTGTGGTATTTTGTTTTCAACTATGGTTGCTGCAATTGTGGGGTAATGTAGTTGTAATGTATCTGGGTTTAATTTATAGTTTCTGCTCAGAATGGGTGGAAATCAATAAAACAAATTTGTTGAACCAGATACGTTTGGGACGAACAACATTGATATTTGTCACTGGGCCTGTGATATTGCTCGATTCAGTCACTTGTCGAAAAGGGTTTGTCATACTGAGTCATATATTTGTTGGCAGGGTCCTCTCTTCTGAGCAGCTCCAACCATTTTGTATTGGCAGTGTTCTTAGAATTTTAGCTCTTAACACTGAGTTACAGAGTTATTATGTGCTGGAGTTGGGGTTCTGGGTAGCTTTGCTTACCTTGTGCATAACTTTGGTTTTGTTCAGATGGTGACCCATGGCCTTGGAGCAAAAAGGGATAATGCAGGGGCAAAAAAATCTCCCCAGCAAATCCAGATGCTGGAGAAGTTTTACTCTGGTAATTATAAGCTAATGCTTGTAAGCCTTTTTATCTTTGCTATACATTTCATTGTCGCTGATACTGATATATCTTTAATCTTTTTATCCAGATGCACAGTATCCAAAGCCAGAGGAAATGGGAGAGTATGCAACCTGTGTTGGTTTGACTTACAGTCAGGTCCGTATATGGTTCAAAGAGCGGAGGAGAAAAGAGAGGAGGGAGATGGGAGCCATTGGGTCTCAGATGGAAAGGCAATTTAGAGCACGGTCCACTGGACCTAGATCCAGCAGCAGTTCTTCCTCTTGTAACCAAGCTCCCACCTATGGTATTTCACGTTCACAATCGGAGTTGGACACTTGGGGTATGAGCACTGCAGGAGAGGAAAGTAATATTATATCACAAGTTCTGTTCCCCAAGGATTATATCCTGAGCAAAATTTTCCGCAAGGATGGTCCACCTCTTGGTAGTGAATTTGACCCCCTCCCCCAAAGTGCACATGGCTGTAACAGAGGTACACAAGTAACAATTGTAGGTTATTGAATCTTATTTCTTAATCTTTGATTTGTTCTCCCCAGTGGGTGAATATGTGACTGGTTCCACTAGCAGCTATGTTTATTTCTTGTTCTGCTTCATTTATGTTCTCATGCCCACTTCAATTGGTGATACTGTTCACTTTAAGCTGTGAAATATTATTGTTGGCAGGCTATTGATTCTCCCTACATTTTTGTTGAGTCATTCATTTACTCATTCTGCTATTGTGTCTGAAGTCATGCTATGCATTTGCTTGATTTTGTTTGCCACTGTTCACCAATGCGGAACAATTACATTTAATTGTTTTCTGGTGTAGAACTTTAGTATAGTTTTCTGTTAACTTGGTATAAACAGATCTGTTTGGTTGGTTGTCAAACACTACAATGCCAAATGTTAGGTACAAGAGTCCCTTGGACAAGTGTTTGCCAGTGTTTGATTTCCTGGCACAAATGTGGCTGTTCAGTGTTCACATCTTCTCCTCACCTGTATAGATTCATTTCTTTGCCAAACCTTCCCTAATGCTTTGCAACCAAATCGTTGGCTACAACCAAACATGTGTTTTCTAACAGTACTGTTGCTAACATGGCCCAATCTTTCATATACAAGTTGCATCATTTTCTTGTAGATACAGTTGATTGATATACTCATGGTGCTGTGTGCAACTGATACAAATGTTCATTTTCTTACAAATATTTTGCAGAGGCTAAATGCCATCGTTCCTCAGAGAACCAAAGAACTGTGAAGAAGAGAAAGGTACCATAATTCAATAACATTTAGACTGTTTACTCATGTTTTATTTCATTGGCATATTTTTTTATTAAACTTCCACTATGCTATTTGTGTCATGAAAGGATATGATATTCCTTTATCCAGATGAACTGGTGTTCAGTTTGATTTTTTTGTTCCTTGTTCGTTTTGGCTGATAAGCCATGGCAGAAAGTACTATTGGCTAATTTGTTGTGAGAGAAAAACACTGCTGAATGGCTGGCAGATTCGGCTGATAAGCTCAAGCGCTGTGTTTTCAAGTATTTTTGGTTATCATAAATGCATGTGCTTACCAATGAAACAAGTATTGGCACAGTTGGCTCAAGGCCTCAAGCTCAATAGGTTATCCTATTTGTTCTGTGGATCGGTCCCTAATAACACCCAAATTTGTACTGCCATAAAGTATCCGTGGTCCCTACCTTAGTGGCTTCATCATTTGTTCAGATATATTTGGAAATGTCTTTGAGGGCGCTGCTACTTTACACCATTTTATGGTCAGATGTAAGATTAGGCTGCACTATGTCTTTCTTGAAATTATTTTTCTTTACCATCAAGTGCGGATTAAAATTTTAAAAACGCTGATTGAAATTTTCATACATGTCAATGTGAGCTGAAATAACTTCCACTACCATTTGATATTTTACCTTTCCATTCCATTGTTATTTTCCTCAGAAGTTCTTTATTGTGTGTAAAAGTTCATATTATTTTCCATGTTGAGCTTTCTAACACTGCACCGTGTATGTTATCAAATTGTTCAATTGCAGATCATGGAGTCTACTACTACTAACCAGAGATCTGATGTGTATGAGGATACTGCTCCTGTGAGGAAACATGGAATTGGCAAAGGTCTCATGACAGTGTGGCATGCCATGTATTCCCATAACATGAAATGTCAAAGCGGCCCAAATTTCATTGATGAAACTGGTTGTTTGAGGTCCCTTAGACCGTTTGATGATTTTGATGGATTAGAAGATCGTGATAATGGAAGGAAGACTCAAGTAAAGTCTCATTTGTTTGATGTTATTTGGTGAAGATTATATTGTCATTACAGAATTAGCCATTCACAAATCTGTTATTGTTCCTACCTATGTGCAGAATCAAGGTATGACACGGAAAAAGATAGTAAAAAGGAGTAAAGTTCTGGCGAATAGGAAAAAGGTATTTTTCTTGCTTTGCACGAGGGCTAAGAAAAAACAGAAAGCTTCTACAGACTACAGTAGCATTAGCACATTTACTAAGTTGGCCATTTGGAGGAAAAGCAAAACCCTTCGATTTTGACAGTTTACTTTCTGGGTCATATGAGTGGATTATGAACAATGGTTTCAGGTCGACTGGTCGAAGCTGGTCGCTTTAGGACCGACCAGGCGATTAATCGAGATTAATCGTCGACCAGGGCGATTAATCGCCCTGGTCGACCCTGGACACCTGGTCGTCCAGCTATTTCAGGGCATATATGCCTATATATATATACCCCTATATATACTATATAATATACACAATCAAGCCAGCATCAAGACTACATTAGTGTTTAGATAGTGAATTACTTGTGGGAGTTGGTTTCTTCTCTTTTCTGCACTGTCCAAAAGGTCCATATTGCTGTCCCAAACCCCCCTGCAGCCCTTCTATTCTACCTAAACCCTAACAGGCCAAAAACTTAAAGCCCATTAGCCCAGTCCCAGTTAGAAAAGGCCCAAAAAAACAGAAGCCTGGTCGTCCATCTTACCTGGTCGTCCGATTAATCGCGATTAATCGATGATTAATCGGACGACCAGCTTTCTGGTCGAACTAATCGAGTCGGACCTCCTAATCGAATCCTAGGAGCGACCTGGACGATTAATCGCGATTAATCGGACGACCTGAAATCATTGATTATGATTATGAATTTCTATTTTGTTGAATAATGCTGATGATTTCCTCTGTATAGGTGCCGTGTAAGAGAGTTTCTGGTCCAAAGGTGCATCCTCCAATGGATTGCCATCTTTCAGTTGATAAATCAGAATCTTCAGAACTACAGACTGAACTAGTGAATTTAGTGGATGATGAGGAGCTCGAGCTCAGTGAATTACAAGCAGGTCCCAATCCATTAAGATGTTCAGCTCACCTGTCTTCAAGTGGTAGACACGACTGCCCCCTTTGTAAAGGTTTGCACATCTGTCACAAAATCTCATCCCTGTATGTACTCACTTTCTGTAGAAAATAATTATTTATACAAGTATTAACTCATTTATCTTCCAGATTTACTTGCCAAGTTTCCTCCACAAAGTTTGAAGATGAAAAGGCTATTCTCTACAAAACCATGGGAGTCATCACCTGAAATGGTGAAAAAGCTTTTTCAGGTCATATGAATAAACCACTACTTTTCTTTATTAATTTTTGCATCATCATCTTCTTCTTCTTTACAGACCTGATCAGCTGATCTTGCATAAGAAACACTTAATATTAGCATTTCCATCCAGTTTTCTTTTGTGAATAAGGCAGCACATTTTCGCAATAAAAGTAGGCACATTGTGCTGGCTTCCAGTAACCATCCATCCCAATTGCATGTGTTAATCCAGGAAGTTGGAATGCTTATACTCTTTTAGATACTGAGATGCGACTTCTTCATTATTGTTGTAATTCCATTTAGTTTACTTTGGAATATCAATACCTAGAGATGAAACACATGGTATACATGATTTGAGTAGCTTTCAAGTTTCAAGTAGTAGTTCTGGGAAGTCAAGGAGAGAAAAGTTAGCCGAAAGACTCTTTTCCCCATGGAGCAACTTGACCCTTAAGAAATCAGTCTCTAGAAATAACTCAATCTAATATAATCTTCTCTCTAGACAGCAAAGATATCCTAGAGGCACCACAAACATTACCACGTTGTTACTGTTTACATGAACAGTAGACGCGAATGAACAGCATACTGGCCTTAGCATGGCCTGGGCTGCTCCACGGCATGTGCCCTAATGGCCTAATATGCCATGGCACTCTTCAGGTCTCCTCTTGAAGTATCTGGATGAAGTTGACAGCAAGAAGGATTTACCCTGGGTGCACCTCATCTGGAACACCTACTACACAAACGGATAAATTTCACTTGCTTGGCTTGTGCTGGTGGGATGTAATGTTATACTTCAACTTATTCAGAGGGTCTTTTTCCCTGCTCAATAGGAGATGGAAGTATGGAACAACTGTTTAATCTGGATGGGCATATAGAATGGCATGCAATGCAACAAAAATTCCTTAGACTCTTCCCTCTTTTGTGAAGAATGGCTCCATGCAGCAGCATTGGGTGCAGCTTCATCTGATGTTAGAATTACTTAGGTATAATATGGGACACTGGTTTGCAGTTCTTCAGTATGATAGTCATAGGAAAGAATGTCACTACATCTTCTTCATGTAAATCCTCATAGTGGTAGCTTGGCAAATCTATTAACAGAGAACTGATATACATATTTTTATATTTCTAAGGAAAACAACCAAATTTCAAGAACTGGAAGACAGTTTTCAAGATTAACATTTTCATTTTGTTGCAATCACATAGGACAAAATAAACTCTCAGACCATCTCTCTTCTCTTTGTTTCTCCTGTATAGTTTCTCTTCTGTGAACTAGCCTTTTTTCCTTGCGTGGTTGCAGCATTCGTACAAGTTTTAGTTCCCATTTATTCATTTTTATTAATACACTGCGGTAAAAGAACCTCTTGGACCATCTCCCTCGTTATTTCACTGGCTTATCATACAAAGTTTTTGGCTAGTGGTCATCCTCTCTATGGCAGAATCTTAATCAGCAAAGTCTTCAAGAATTCCCATGCAAGTAGGAAGAAGTTATCTTCTGTCATCAAGTAATAATGATATTCGTTATGTAACCAATTAACTTGCCAATAAATGAATTCAGTTGTTTCATGCAGTGATATGCACGGGTTGATGCCACTGGGCCTTTGCATACTAGATGAATCTTTGCACTTCTGTTGGAAGCATATGTATGTGTGACCTAGCCCTAGCAATGTACACCAGCTCGATACCACTTTAAACCTTACTGAGAAGATGGGCACTTAGCCCAAGAATCATCGAAGGTTGTAAGATAATCAATGTAGCAGCCACAAGAACTGGGAATTTCGCCATTAAACACCGTAATTTTATTTAAGCGCCTGGATGCTCAGAACAGTTACATTTTATATGTGCCATATGCTTAGTTGATTTTACTCTATCTCATTTTGTTATCAAATGACCGGTTCACATATATTGATTGGAGAATTAATCCTGACAGGTTATCCGGTTTGTATACACTCATTTTGGCAGTGTTGATGTCCACCCCTTCACATTTGATGAGTTTGTACAAGCATTTCATGACAAGGTTCAAAATTTTGATCAGTTTGCTTCAGAGTTAGGACGGTTTCTTGTTTTACTTTCCCATAATGCAAATGTAATTTCCAGGACTCCTTGCTGCTGGGGGAAGTACATGTTGGTCTTCTCAAGCTACTGTTGCTAAAGGCTGAAATGGGAAGTGATGGTGTATTTGTTCCACGATCTTCTAAAGACTGCAGATTTCTCAGTTTCCTGAACTTTGTGAGTTTCAAAGTGTTTATTATATATACTTCATTTTAATAGTTGAGCTAATCATTTCCCTGAAGGGGCAATAAGATTACATCTTGTAATTATAGGAGCAATTTTGTTACCCAGTTGTACTAGCTTGTAGTGTAGAGTTGTTTGTTGTAATTTACCAAAGGTACTGTTCAAGAAGCACATCAAACAATAGTATAAAGTATGGTCACTTTACTAATGTAGAATTGTAGCATCGCAGTTTCATCTAACACTGCGAATTAGCTCATCAGGCAGAATGTTATAAATTTCCTTTTTGTTTGGTGGAAGTGTGGAACGAGGTAGCTTGACTATTTATTTCGGGGTTGCACCGGTGGATGCGGACTTGCAAAGCTTTGCAGCTAGGGAAAATACTTGCTTTTCATAAAGCATATGTAAATAATAGAACAGTTCAAAAAGTATTCTACAATACTATGTGTTGATGTGTAATTTTTTGTCTTTCAAAATCAATGTGCTTCCATGAAGCATTTTTCTTCTTCTGAAGATGTTCTTTTTTCCAGGTTAGAGAACAAGAATTCGATGCCAATGTTTGGATCAGGTCGCTGAATGCTCTTACTTGGGTTGAAATACTTCGTCAAGTCCTTGTTGCTTCAGGCTTTGGGCCAAACCAGCATTTGCTGAATCAGGAATTCTTTAACAAGGTATTACGGGCAGCTCAGCATTCTAAAGTTTTAAATCTATCCATGTTGCTACTCTCTGCAAATCTGCTAACGATCCAAGTATCTTTAGTAGTAAAATTCTTTTGGTACCTTCTTCCAGGAGAAAAATCAAATGGTTAAATATGGTTTACGTCCCCGCACACTGAAAGGAGAATTGTTTGCACTGTTGTCTAAGGCAGGAAGTTGTGGGTTAAAGGTTTCAGTACTAGCCAAATCATCTGAGGTATTTGTCTTGTTAGTATTGGAAATAAATTGTTGATATTTGTAACAACTGATCTTCCCTCTGTTTTTTTAGCTGAGTTTGTCTGTAACATTTTCCCTGATTTTTCTCTTTTCAGATTATTGATCTTAATGTTTCGAGCCCATTAGAACTAGAGCAGTTGATCTCTTTAGCTCTCTCCAGTGACATCACATTATTTGAGAAGATTGCACCTTCTGCATATCGTCTCCGTGTTGACCCCCAAATTAAAGGGGAAGAAGACTCTATTTTAGATAGTGATGATTCTGGAAGTGTTGATGATGATGAGGATACTAGCAGAAGTGACGATGGATCACAAAAGTTCAAATTTCCTGAGAATGAAAGTAGACTTGCTCGAAGAAAGGAGAAAAATGCACATGAAAGTCCAAATAAATGTAGTGAAATTGATGAAAGTTATTCAGGTGAAAGATGGCTGCTGGCATTGATGGAAGGAGAGTATTCAGATCTAAGCATTGATGAGAAGTTGGATTGTTTGGTTGCTTTAATAGATGTTGTTTCTGGTGCTGGTTCTGTTCCAAGACTTGAGGTAATCTTTAATAATTGTTTAGCACTTCTCCGTTGCAGTGTGCCATCTTTGTTCTCAAGAAAATTTACTTCAACTTTACTGCCAATTTGAATATCAGATACATGAAAGATTGTTACTCTTTGATTCTTCTTTATTGGAAGAGATGATCCATAAGTGTGCCGTTATTCTCCCTCCGCCCAGAAAGGGATGCAATTCTAACATAGTACATAGTCAATGCATACTAAGTTTGACCAAGTTTATATAGTAAAGTATCAATAATTAATGATACCAAATAAGTACCATTAGGCTCTTCATCGAATAACTATTTAATGTCATAAATATTGATAAATTTGGTAAACTTAAGGTAGTTTGACTAAGGAGAACTAGAGTTGCATTCTTTTCAGGGCGGAGGTAGTATTTATTATGTGTAGTGTAGGTTGATCACTGTTTTCTGAAAATATCTTTTTCCTCACTTGCATTGTGTTGAATAACTGAAGCTTATCCTGTTACTTTTCATTTCTTTTAGGAACCACAAAGAGTCTTGCATAATGTGCCAAGAGTGCATCCACCACAATCAGGCGGGAAAATAAAGAAATTGACAAAAAACCTTTGTCAATATAGCGACGAGTCCTTAAATGGATCAGGAAGTTTGGATTGTTGCCATCAAGGCCGACCAGGAAGGCGAAAAAATCAGGATTACACCGCTGATCCTGGAAGGAATGATCTGCCTGTCGCTGCTCATGAACCACAAGTTGTTCTCTTAGGATCAGATCGCAGGTATAATAGCTATTGGCTCTTCCTTGGTCCTTGTAGGGAAGATGATCCAGGGCATCGAAGGGTCTACTTTGAGTCCTCAGAGGATGGACATTGGGAGGTGATCGATTCACCACAGGTTGTCCGCATGCCAACTCAACTGAGATATCAATTTTCTTATTCGAGGTTAATTTTGTAAAATTACCTTATCCTTTTTTTGGGGGTCATTGCAGGAATTACTTTCCTTGCTATCTGTCCTCGATAGCAGGGGCACTAGGGAAGCACATCTCCTTACATCGATGGAGAAGAGACAAGCCTGCCTTTTTGAAGCCATGAAAAAACATGTGGAAGGAGGGAAGGCAGCCAGGCTTCCAGCCCCATTTGATTCATATTGCTCCCAGACAAGTAGTGGAGATGGAGCTTCGCCCAAGACAAGTAGTGTAGATGGAGCTTCACCTGTATCAGACATTGAGAACACTGCTGTTCCTACATGCCTCAAAGATAGTAATTTTGATTCATCATCTGCCATAGTAATTGAAAGTGGGAGGAGAGGTGATGAAAAAATATCTATGTGGGAACGGTTGCAAGCATTTGATAAGTGGATCTGGACTTCTTTTTACTCCATCCTTACTGCTGTCAAAAGTGGCAAGAAGTCATTTAAGGAGTCACTAGTTCATTGTGAAAGTTGTCATGATCTATATTGGAGAGATGAAAAGCACTGCAGAATATGCCATTCTACTTTCGAGGTTGGTTTTGATCTTGAAGAAAAATATGCTGTACATGTTGCGACATGCAGGGAGCCTGAGCTTTCACATGAGGTGCCAAATCATAAATTTCTGCCATCACAGCTACAGGCACTTAAAGCAGCCATTCATGCTATTGAGGTTAGTATTTCAAAACTCCTGTGCAGTTTCATAATCGGTGCCAGTTTGCCTACACATAGGATTATCTTGAGAAAGACATGTTTCTAGTCGGATTTAATTTTCTTATAATCTGTCACATGTAGGCATCTATGCCTGAGGCAGCTTTTACTGGTTCTTGGATGAAGTCTGCTCACAAGCTGTGGGTTAAGCGGCTGAGACGAACGTCATCATTGCCAGAGCTTTTGCAGGTCAGTAAAAGATTTTCAGGTCTTTATTTCTGTTTTTTAATACCTGAACCTTCTATTGCAGTAGTATGTTTAGTTTCTACTGCTTTTTCTCTTACCATGCTTATATTCCCCTGCAGGTTCTTGTCGATTTTGTTGGGGCAATGGATGTTGATTGGTTGTACAAAAGTTCATCTTCTACGAGATTTAGAACATATCTGGATGACATCATTGTCTACTTTCAGACAATGCCACAAACAACATCAGCAGTTGCACTTTGGGTTGTCCAATTGGATGCCCTCGTTGCGCCTTATTTGGATAAAGCCATGACAGGTATGTTTTTGTTCACAATCGAAATGTCTAATGTTCATAGTCATCTTATTCCCCATAGCTGATGATGCATCTGATTTTGTTGCTATCGGTTTCAAAGTACCAAGGTCTAGAAGCTGCATATGGTTTGTTGTGTTCTATCAATTACTATCAGAGTTTCGTAGTCTCGCAAGGTCTGTTTTGGTTTGTGGCCAAAGTTAGGCACTTTCTTAGCAGCGTGTTTGTTCTCGCCACAGTTTTTGTAGCACTATGCTATACATGTCATTAAAGTAATTTTCATGTCAAACTTTGTCACCACTGTGGTGCCCATTTTGTTGGCCACACCTTTTGTGGCTGCCCTGTTTTGCCTAAAACCTTTGGTTGTGGCAAAGGCGCTAATCAAATAAGAATATTCAACTTTGTGGCAAGGCTTCATTGTATATGTTCTTGCACGGTATTATCACTAACATTTACAAACAAGAATTTTGGTTAATGGTTATTACACGTTGAAATTTCTACTTAGTTTCTATCTGTTCCTGTGCCTTTTTGTTTGTTATTTCATCAATTTACATCACTAACTGACAAACAAGAGTTTGGTTATTACAAGTTGAAATTTCTACTTTGTAGTTTCTATCTGTTCCTGTGCCTTTTTGTTTGTTATTTCATCAATTTACATTTTATTGATTCTATGTTGCAGGACAGCAAGCTTGTGCTAGGTAGCCAGGAAGATGGATTCTTTTTCGTGATGCTCAAGCACCCCGAGCTGACTTATTTTTTCTGGCGTCATTTGCAAGTTTTTTTCTTGATGAAAGCTTTTCATCTAGGTGAGACAGAACATGGGTCCGCTTTGAGCTTGAGAACAAGATCTCGCAGCGTGCTGTAAATCATGGAATGTATTGTTCCCTCCCAGCGGAGCATTGTGTCATATAGTTGATAGTGGAAAAGTTTTGTTAATAATCGTTGCTCCGGATATGTGAAAGTTTTTGGCTTTCCTTGTAGCGACACAATTGGGGTGTAGGCCATTTCTGAAACAGACTGCTGTCTGTAGGTGGTGCTGGTTGGGACTTGGCTACCAGCTGCGCCCTCCTTAGTTTTAACGAAGGGGTGGCTATAATTTTGTTCCTTCTATCTCTGTATATGCTACGTAGCTCCTCTCCAAGATCTTTCAACATTGGGTGCGCCCTATTCTTGTATGCTGTGTAACCTGTTTTCCTAATAGAGTGCAGTTGGAGACACCACACATGCAGCTGCAAGTTGTGAACATGTAAAGCTGGTTTGGTTCCTAGTTCCTACTGTGTGGCTTAAGAAACTTCATATTACTGGGGGCGATTACGGACAGGTATGCAAGGTTGTCGCTAGGTTGTTGGAGTCGATAAAACTTCACGATTCGTCTCTGAGAACCCTTGCCTACTGTTGTTCCTCCATTCTGTACTGACTGGGCGCCTATCAGGGGTAGTTGAGGTGGACTCGAGGCGACGGCTGCAGTTGGGTAACAGGGGCCGTCGTGAATCAAATAGACTCCTTGGACAAGAAGTTCACCTTCATATATGCAACCGTTAATGCGATGCATCTAGTCAGATAAAAATTAAGAAATGTTATGCCCGTCCAGAAAGAAACGTGAGGACGAGGCCCCGACAGTGCCTGTCCTGTGTCTCCTACAATGGAATGAAATGGGAATCCATCCAGCTTGCTGTCGGTGGGGAGGGGGAAAGTGGGGGGAAGAGGGGCTGAGGCGATGAGATGCAGGGACCAATGAAAAGAGGATTACGGGATAGGGATGCATGGTCATTGTAGTCAGCAAAACTTCATGTTCTGTCTTTGAGGACCCTTGTCTAATGTTGTTTCTCAATTTTCTACTGATTGGGCAGTCGGGGGTAGTTGAGGTGGACATGAGGCAATGACCGTTGTCGGTTATTCTATTCGCTTTTTGCCATTGGAGGGGAGGGGAAGGGGGCGAATCTGAGGTGATGAGATGCAGGGACACCGAAATAACATGAAGGGGAGCACATGATAAATGCAAGGTTGTCAGAATCAGCAAAACTTCATTTGCTAACGAGTGGGCGGTCAGGGGTAGTTGAGGTGGACGTGAGGTGACAGTCGTAATCGGGTAACACAGACCATCGTGAATCAAACAAGCTCCTAGGGTGAGAAGTTCACCTCCACATATACAATCTTCAAAGTTAAGAAACTATACACCCATCCAGAGACGAGAGAAAGGCAAGGCCTCGATAGTGCTTTTCCTATGTCTCCTATAGCTGCAACGAAAATTTTTGACCACAGTTAGCAAGGAAAACTCCATCCACCTCTCACCATCAAAGGGGAGGGGGAAAGTGGGTGGAAGGGATATGAAGCGATGAGATTCAGGGGCAGTGAAATATGAAAAGGGGGGCACGAGAGAGGAACACATGGTTATCGAAGTCGGCAAAAGTTCACGTTCTTTCTTTGAAGACCCTTTCCTACTGTTGTTCCTCCATTTTTTTACCCAGTGGGCGGTTCGAGGTAGTTGAGGTGGATGTGAGGCGACAACTGTTGTTGATTAACAGGGCCATCATGAATCAAACAGGCTCCAAAAGGCAAGAAGCTTACCTCCACATATACGACCGTCAATGCAATGCATCTTGGCAGATAAAAATTAAGGGAATGTGAGGCGATGAGATATAGGGACATTGAAATGGCGAAAAGAGGAACACGGGACAGGGACACACGTTTGTTGGAGTCGGCGAAACTTCATGTTCTGTCTCTGAGGACCCTTGCCTACTATTGTTCTTCCATTTTTTTATCAAGTGGACATGATGAAAATGGTACAGATATTTTCCGATCGTATTCGAGACCGAATTTATTTAGAGAGGTTTAGATCTATCCGTATCTGAGTCCGAGTGTTCAATATCTGATATCGTATTTGTATCCGAATACTTAAATTGTATATTTATAATGTTGACATCCAATTGTATCTTATCTGACATAGTTGCCATTATCCGTATTCGAATCCGAATCCGACCAGAAATATGAAAACAAATATGATATCGGTGATATCCGTCCGTATCCGATCCGTTTTCATCCCTTGGGGGTGGTTGAGGTGGACGTGAGGCGACGACTGTTGTAGGTTAATAGGGCCTTCATGAATCAAACAGGCTCCAAAGGCAAGCTTACCTCCACATATACGACCGTCAATGCAATGCATCTTGGCAGATAAAAATTAAGAAGTTATACGCCCGTCTAGAAACAAAAGGAGGACGAGGCCTAGGCGGTGCTTTCGTGTGTCTCCTACAACTGCAGTGGAATGGAAATTGGAATCCATTTGCCTCTTGCCGTCGAGAGAGAGAGAGAGAGAGGGGGGGGGGGGGAGCGGCGGGGAGAGCAAATTTGAGGCGATGAGATACCTATCTACACAGTGAAACAACGAAAATGAGAGCATGGGACAAGGACACAATGTTGTCGAAGTCGGTGAAACTTCATGTTCTATATCTGAGAACCCTTCCTCCATTTTCTACCGAGTGGGTAGTTGAGCATAGTTCGGGTGAACGCAAGGCGATGACAACAGTCAGGTAATGGGGGCCACATTGTGGATCAAACTCACTGATATTTTTGAAGAAACGGGAGGGGACATCAAACAGGCAGATAGGGCGAGAAGTTCATCGATCTCCACATATACGATTGTAAATGCAATGAATCTTGTTAGATAAAAATTAAGGAACCGCATATCATGAACTAAAAAGTTCACCTTGTTGGAATTTGAATTGAGCACAACACAACTGTGTACTTCGTGGCTTATAACTAATAACTCACTCAAGGGAGAACACCCTACTTTCGGCCCCCTCCTCTCCTCCGGACACCTTGCCGACGGCAAGACGGAGGTGGAGCGGCCCCCAAGCCCCTTTTAGTAGTTTAGATTAGCTTGCTCTATAAGCTTTGGGCTTTGCCCGCATGCATGGTTGCCGTGCCTGTACGTGTCGAGGATAGTAGTCCTCTTGTCCTTCGTCCTATTGGTGGACAGCGGGCTTCTGGCCGGTGAGGTTGCCGGAAGTAGTCTCCATCGGTATGCCATCTTGATTGAAAAAATAGCAGGAATTTCTTCTAGCTCTTGTGCTCGGTCTCGGTGGGCGACATGGTGACTGCGTCGCGGCTCGGGCGCTCCTCCATTGTTGTTTCTGCTCTGAATCTCCTTGTTGTTCTAGGTACGCGCATGCATGTGGGCAGTGTTTGTGCCTATGCGCATCCGCGTCCCACCCGCGCCGCCACACAAGGCCAACGCCGTCGGCAGAAGTTAACTGGGCAACTGAGGTTGCCGTTGGCCAGATGAGGCCTCGAGTTATCCGGGCGCCCAGTCATCTCAGAAAGTATAGGGACCGGCAGATCATCTTAGATGAGACTCAAAACAAGTTTAGGATCTAGAATGACACAATTCGTAAGTCTAGGGACCCATTTGGACCGAGATGAGACTCAAAACGGCATATCACCTTACAAGTTTATGGAATAACATTGTTAGCCAAGTTTGCAGCGCCGCTGGCTAAGTTTAGTGACCAACCTTGAATTTTACTCCCTATTGTTTTTGAGTAATTAGAGGATGTTTGATTTGAGTTGTTAAAGTTTAACAAGTACTATAATATTTTCGTTTTATTTGGAAATTAGTGTCCAATCATGGACTAATTAGGCTTAGAAGATTTGTCTAGTAAATTATTTTCACTGTGTTGTGTTTTTAGTTTCGTAAATATTCTATATTTAATACTTGATGCATGTATCTAAACATTCAATATGACAGGGGGGTAAAGTTTAACACATGCAACCAAACAAGGCCTTAGGCATAATGTCACAATCATGTGGATTGTAGGTCACAGAGCGCATATATGTTTGTTTAGAGCACATCGCCATTCACGTGCTAAACTAAAATAAAAAGAAAAACCTATCAACGTACCATAATTAAGCAGACTCCATGACTCCGTGGGACTGGGAGTCCAATACCCAAAACTCTTAACAAAAATTGCTGGTGGACAGGAACAGGAACAGTATCATGTCAATGGAAGTGGAAGCAGCCGCCGCCGGCAAGCTGAATGTGGTGCTGTTCCCGTGGCTGGCGTTCGGCCACATGATCCCGTTCATGGAGCTCGCCAAGCGCCTGGCGGCGATGGGCCACGCCGTCACCTTCCTCACCACGCCGAGGAACGTCGCCAGGCTGCCGCCCGTGCCAGCGGACCTGTCGCCCCGCGTGCGCCTCGTGGCGCTTCCCGCGCCCGTCGCGCAGGGCCTGCCCGAGGGCGCCGAGTCCACGACCGACGTGCCGCCGGAGAAGCAGGAGCTTCTCAAGAAGGCGCTCGACGGCCTCGCCGCCCCGTTCGCGGCGTTCCTTGCGGAAGCCGTCGCCGACGGTGGGAGGAGGCCCGACTGGATCGTCATGGACTTCTGCCACCACTGGGTGCCCGCGATCGCCGAGGCGCACGGGGTGTCGTGCGCCATGTTCCTGATCGTGCAGGCGGCCTGGATGGCGTTTGTGGGGCCGCGGTCGGCGAACGCCGGGCATCCGCGCACGACGGCGGAGCACTTCACCGTGCCGCCGAAGTGGCTTCCGTCGTTCCCTCCCGCCATCGCCTACCGCCGCCACGAGGGCGACTGGATCCTCGCCGCGTTCCAGCCCAACGCGTCCGGGGTGTCCGACTTCGACCGCTTGTGGCAGGCAATGGATGGCACCCGCCTCATCATCTACCGCAGCTGCGACGAGGTCGACGTGCCCGGGGTGTTCGCCGTCCTCACCGATCTCTTCCAACAGCCGGCCGTCCCCGCCGGGGTCTTGCTGCAGCCTGTACTCGACGACGACGACCGTGACTCCTCCATATCAGTATCAGGGGCACGTCCCGAGGTCCTTCAATGGCTGGACAAGCAGGCACCCAAGTCAGTCATCTACGTGGCGCTAGGAAGCGAGGCGCCGCTGACCGCCAAGACCCTCCATGAGCTCGCGCTGGGCCTTGAGCTCGCCGGCGTCCGCTTCCTGTGGGCTTTCCGGAAGCCGGCCGGCATGTCCGCACCCGGCACAGACGACGGCGTGGGCGAGCTGCTGCCCGCCGGGTTCGAAGACCGGACGCGGGGACGCGGCCTGGTGTGGCCGGGATGGGTGCCCCAGGTGCGGGTGCTCGCGCACGCCGCGGTGGGCGCGTTCCTGACACACTGTGGCTGGGGCTCCACCGTCGAGGGCCTCGTGTTGGGGCACCCGCTGGTGATGCTGCCGTTCGTCGTCGACCAGGGCATCATCGCGCGGACGATGGCGGAGCGCGGCGTCGGCGTGGAGGTGGCGAGGGACGAGAGCGACGGCTCGTTCGGTAGAGACGGCGTCGCGGAGGCGGTGCGACGTGTCGTGGTGGAGGAGGACGGCAAGGTGTTCGCGAGCAACGCGATGAAGCTGAAGGAAGCTCTTGGCGATCAGCGACGGCAGGATCAGTACATGGACGACCTTGTAGGGTATCTTACACGCTACAAGGGTCAAGGGGCGCTGGGTAATTAACTACAACTTCCTAAGTGTGTCTATACAAGGTGACGATTAAGCTTTGCATGAACTGTACGCCGATTACTGCTGGAAATAAACTTTGCAGAGACGACGACTCTACTTTAATTACTAGACCGGGCCTTGTTTAGTTCATGAAGTATTTTAAAAAAAGTCAAAAAAAACCAAAATCTTGAGACTCCCATCAAAATTCTAAAACCAAAATCTTTTGGTTTTGGTGTTCACTTGCCAAAAAATTTTGCAAAACTTTTCAGATTTCTTTCACATAGAATCTTGCGGCACATGTACAGAGCATTAAATATAGATAAAAAAATAACTAATTGCATAGTTTATATATAATTTGCGAGACGAATCTTTTGAGTCTAATTATTCTATTATTGCATAATATTTGTCAAATACAAACGAAAATGCTACCATGTCCATTTTGTAAAAAATTTTGGAACTAAACAAGACCAATGTCCCTATTTAATTTTGCAAAAAGTTTAGGGCCAAAATATTTTGGACATGTTTACTTCCAAAATGCAAAATAGCAAAAAAATTTACATTTGACCCAAAATATTTTGAAACTAAACAAGGCCCCAGTTACACAACCATTCATTTATCTTATTAAATTAAACTATTTATGATTATAAACTTATATTATATGATTATTAAATAGTAAGTTTGTTTACAAATCTGGTTATAACAAACTTGTGTTACGATATTTAAAAAATTCTTGGCCAAATTACTGGTCAAAGGTTATAAAGTTTAAATCTTGATATTCGTATATGCCTTAAGTTTGCACACGTTAAGTTAATTATTACTGTTGGAAATAAGTGTTGCATAGACTACTCTACTTTAAAATCATTGATCAATAATTTAGCTTAATTTTATTTCTTTTATAATAATACAAATTTGATACGGTTAGATTTGTTGTTAAATATACTATCTAATTATCATAAGTTTATGATTATAAACAATATAATATAGAATAACAAATACTCAAAATATATTTGGAAAACTATGTCATATCAAATCGTGCCTTACAAAGATAGGGAGTAAGGGGGTGTTTGGACTGCTCCACGAACTCTGCTCCATAAACTCTGCCGTGGAGCAGTTTCACAGAAAACTGGAGTTCGTAGAGTAACTCTTTAGGTGCTCTCACAACTCCACTTTTTTTTTCTCGAACTGAGTGCGTGGAGCTGAAACCGTTTGGCAAAAAAACGTAGAGCAAAGCAATCCCAAACACCCCCTATTACATTTTTGAACGCCTCGGTGCTACAGATTCTAGACGCAAACAAGCTCAATGATGACATTTTTGAAGGCCTCGGTGCTACAGATTCTAGACGCAAACAAGCTCAATGATGCCTTCAGCCCACAGTAACTGATGTACTACTAGCTGGAATTCAAAATTTGTTATAAAATAACTGATGTTTTAGCTTTCTAGGGTGGGAACAACATAGTAATTAGTCACTCACGCCCCCTCCTTCCTCCGTCAATATCTCTCCAGTGAACCAAAAGGTAACTTCTCCGGCTCCTCCGGCTGTCCTAGGTAGAGAGGAAAAAGAATTTGGTACTGCAGTGGGAGCTGGAGCTGGCGAGATTCCTCCCAAATGGGGCCTTAACGTGCATAGAGCGCACCACGCGTCACTAGCCATTACCTTTAGGGCCGGTTGACGGTGTTTTTTCGGTTTCACCGACTTCGAGTTTATTTTGAGAGGACATAAAAAAGCTATAGTATACAAGATTTGTTACAAACTAAATCCGTTTTAAAAAAGAGAAATCCTTCCAAACAAGACCATAATCTGTGTTAAAAATTTAAAACAAGTGGTCGGTGATGTAGTACATTAGTACATATTGCTGACGTGTTCTGTCCTCACCTGGCATGCCAGTGTGTTGTCGCCTATTCAGGTCCTGTTTAGATTGGAGATGAAATTTTTTTTGTGTCACATCGGATGTGTCGGAAGGATGTCGAGAGGGGGTTTAGAAACTAATAAAAAAACAAATTACATAGCTCATCTGGAAACTGGAAGACAAATCTATTAAGCATAATTAATTTGTCATTAGCACATGTAGGTTACTGTAGCACTTAAGGCTAATCATGGACTAATTAGGTTTAAAAGATTCGTCTCGCGATTTTCAACCAAACTGTGTAATTAGTTTATTTTTTATCTACATTTAATGTTTCATGCATGTGTCTAAAAATTTGATGGGATAGATGAAATTTTTTTGAGTAGGGAACTAAACAGGGCCTCAAACCTCCACTCTCTTTCCTCTTATCCACACTTCGCGCGTAGGGATATTGACATACTTCCTCTATTCATTTATCTTCTTTATCTAAGTAAAAACTTTTTGTTTAAAAATCTCCTTCATAATAATTTGGAAATTGCCTTCATTTTGTTACTCCTTTGTTGCTCATTGACTACCACTTGTTTGCATTTATTTGCTTTTTGCTGCTTATTGGTTGTTTCTTGTTGACTCGTGTGACTCCTCATGTGCACTCAGTCCGAGATGATCAAATGCAAATTGGGTGCTTTTGGTCTGCTCCTTGGTTATTACGTTGAAGAATAAAACGATGGAGATAAATGAATAGAGGGAGTATTGTTAAGGATCTGTTTAAATGCCCTCTCATTTTGGAGGAATTAGAATCCATTTAATGGATTAGACTATTTGGCTTTGAATTTAAGATTCCATAACTTTCTAAAGCTCACATATAAGTCTATCTTAAATTTATAGGGTGTGAGGTAGAAATCAATTCTATATATCATCATGCTATATTTCTAAACTACAAATTATAGCAAATTCTTCGACTCACTTCCCTATAGACTATAGTAGAAGTACAACATATAAACATATCCCTTGCATACCTAACAATAGTATACAGGCAATGCTATGGTACTCTCTTTACTTAATAGGATGTAATACCTCAAATAAATCTAAGCTGTTGAATTTTGAGAATTTTTAATTAATTTATTGATTAAGTGACCTCAAAACTGGAATATATTCTCAAATCCCTATCATCATGGCATGCATAAGCACAGGCGTGCATCTCCCGCTTCTTTATTCATGCCCACGGCAATATCCTTCCTTTTATGTGTTTACAATCGATTATGGGTAATGACAATATCCTTATTTTTTATGAGTTTTTGTTTTATCTATGCGTGTTATATATTTATATTTTAAATCCCTATATGTGCATAATTATTTTTTCCTAATAGCACGTTAATATATGCAACTCGGTTACCACTTTTTTATGAAAAAGAACAAATTATGTTCATAAAAGATATGTTACATTAATTAATTAAAAAATAAATTAGACCTACCTTGTCTCATTTAAAATGTAACACGTAGTATAAAGATAGATTTTAGTATAAAACACGTCTGCGTGTGTGCAGTATGCATGTGTACCATTGTCCAAGTTATATAAAAACTCTAGATCTCATCATGTGCAAGATATAGGAAAGTTAGATTATCCATGCATATATATTAGATCTAATAGGAAGATATTTTCTATATGTGTCCTATTACTTTATATGAGGTAATATGTGATAATTAACATCTAGATCAACGGCCCTCCCACCATCGCCTACCGCCGCCACGAGGGCGACTGGATCCTCGCCGTGTTCCAGCCCAACGCGTCCGGGGTGTCCGACTTCGACCGCTTGTGGCAGGCAATGGATGGCACCCGCCTCATCATCTACCGCAGCTGCGACGAGGTCGACGTGCCCGGAGTGTTCGCCGTCCTCACCGATCTCTTCCAACAGCCAGCCGTCCCCGCCGGGGTCTTGCTGCAGCCTGTACTCGACGACGACGACGACCGTGACTCCTCCATATTGTAAAATGGAGTTAACGAGTTGGCCCTTTGAGGCACTCGGCTGCGTGTTAACATAGGGCAAGGAACAACCCCTTGCGTGGTTTACAAGATCTCAGGAGATTACAACAACCAAAACAGAAATATCTATCTCCTAGCTAACTAACTAGGCTAATTACATGCATGATTTACTTTGAGTACAAGTCAAGAGACGCCATGCGTCTAGATGCAATGGATCCTATTTCTAACACTCCCCCTCAATCTTAGCCACTAGTGAGGTTAAGATTGTTTCTGAACTTCCTCAATTGAGCTGCTGAGATTGCTTTGGTGAAGCCATCGGCAACTTGATCTCCTGAATTTATAAAGCGTATATCTAATAACTTCTGAGATACCCTTTCTCTCACAAAGTGAAAGTCAATTTCAATGTGTTTTGTTCTGGCATGAAAAACTGGATTAGCTGATAAGTACTTTGCACCAAGATTGTCACACCATAGACGTGCTTTCGGTGGGTGAGGGATGCAAAGCTCAGCTAACAGTTTCTGAACCCACATGACCTCGGCTGTGGCATTCGCCAAGGCCTTGTATTCTGCTTCTGTGGAGGACCTTGACACTGTCGCTTGCTTCCTGGCTGTCCATGACACCAAATTATTTCCCAAAAAGACTGCAAATCCTCCCGTTGAGCGCCGGTCATCTACATCACCAGCCCAATCCGCATCGGAGAAGGCACTGACCAGCATGGAACTGGACCTTTTGATACTGAGACCGAACTTGATTGTCCCCCGGACATACCTTAGGATCCTTTTAACAGCACTCCAGTGAGCTGTCGTAGGCGCATGGAGAAATTGGCAAACCTTGTTCACAGCATAAGAGATATCTGGTCGCGTGAGAGTAAGGTACTGTAGAGCTCCTACCAGGCTTCTGAATCGCGTTGAGTCCTCGGGTCCAAGTTTTTCACCAACTGAGATACTCAATTTTTCTGAAGTTGACAGTGGCGTGTCAACTGGTTTGGCTTTGTCCATTCCAGACCTCAAGAGGACATCAATAGCATATCTTTCTTGAGTAAGTTTCAGACCTTCCGAAGATCTCTTGACTTCAATCCCAAGGAAGAAATGTAAATCACCCAAGTCTTTCAGAGCAAAATCTTTCTGCAGATCTTTGAGTAGTGCACCTGTGGCCTCTTGTGACGAACTTGCAACTATTATGTCATCGACATAGACTAGTACAAATATACAGAGACTATCCCGGTTGTAGTAAAACAGTGATGTATCTGCCTTTGAGGGAACAAAACCGAGAGACTGTAATCTTTTACAGAGTCTTGCATACCAGGCCCTGGGAGCTTGTTTTAGACCATAAAACGCCTTGTCAAGCTTGTACACATACTCAGGATGAACTTTATCAGCATAACCAGGGGGTTGATCCATGTACACTTCCTCTTCTAGTATGCCATGAAGAAATGCATTTTGGACATCAAGCTGGCGTAGCGTCCATCCCTTGGAGACAGCAACAGACAAAATGAGTCGTATTGTGGCAGCTTTGACCACTGGGCTGAAGGTATCTTCATAATCGAGACCATAGCGCTGCTTGAATCCCTTTGCAACCAAACGAGCTTTATGTCGATCAATCGAACCATCAGCTTTGCGTTTGAGCTTGTACACCCATTTGCACCCTATGATGTTCTTGCCTCTAGGACGCGGGACAAGGTGCCACGTCTTGTTCTTCAACAACGCTTCATATTCACTATTCATTGCTGCATGCCAATTCTTGTCATTGAAGGCTGCATCAAGTGTTGCAGGTTCTTCAGTACTTGTCCTGGCGAGCATTCCCCAGCGCACCGTGCCATCAGTGTAGGTTTTTGGTTTGCGAATTCCATGCTGAAGGCGAGTAACAGGGCGTGGCAGCTGCGGTGCCACGGGATGTGACGCAGGAGCACCAACCACAGACGATCCGGGCGACGAAATCTCAGCAGATGCGGGTGCAGGTGCAGAATCTGTCCTCCCCGCGCTCGGATCTGGGTGTGGCGCTGGTTGGTGCAACCCTGAGGCGTGCGGCGCAGAACCGAGCGTAGAAGATCCCGCAAGATCATCCACACGCGTGGAGTCAGAGCTCGGTGGTGGCAGGTGCGCGGATCCCGGAGACGATCCGCCTGCGTCCTGCCCTGCTGCTGTCGGAGGATCGTCGTGGGACGCCGTGCTGTCTCCGACGACCCGACACATGAAATGAGGCTCCTCCGACGCCATTACTTGATCATCTTCCACCGCGTTTTCTCCTGTAGTCATCAAATCTCCAGAAGAACTTAGTGAAGGATTAGTAGAGAATGGAGAAACAGTACTTTGGTCAAGTGTATACAAGTCTCCGCGTAGCGTGTCAGGAAGAAGGGCAATTTCTGCCCGGAGTTGAGCGCCAGCATTTGGGTGGAGTTTTGCGAAAGGGAAGGTGTGTTCATCAAAGATGACATCTCGTGAAATATAGACACGGCCAGAGGAGACATCAAGACACTTGTACCCTTTGTGTTTATTGCTATAGCCGAGGAACACGCATTTGATGGAACGAAAAGCAAGTTTTCTGGGGTTGTAGGGGCGCATGTTGGGCCAACATGCACAGCCAAACGACCGAAGGAAATTGTAGTCTGGTTGCTCACCGAACAAACGAAAATATGGAGTGTCATGACTTATGACTTTGGACGGGAGTCTGTTGATTAAATAGACAGCGGTTAAGAACGCCTCATCCCAAAACTTTAGGGGCATACTAGCATGCGCAAGTAAGGTCAACCCAACTTCGACAATGTGTCGATGTTTCCTTTCGGCAGAGCCATTTTGCTGGTGAGCATGAGGGCAAGAGACATGATGAGAAATGCCCATGCGTGTGAAAAAAGAACTTAAGGCTTGGTATTCCCCTCCCCAGTCAGTTTGGATAGCACGTATTTTCCGATCGAACTGGCGCTCAACAAGCATTTGAAAATCACGAAAACATTGAAACACTTCAGATTTACGACGTAATAAATAGATCCATATAAATTTACTATGATCATCAATAAAGCTCACATAGTAATTGTTTCGACCGACCGAGCTAGGAGCAGGACCCCATACATCAGAAAAGATTAGATCCAGAACACTAGCAGAAATACTAGAGGATCTTGGGTATGGTAACTGGTGGCTCTTGCCCCTTTGACATGCGTCGCACACACTAACTTTATTGGACTCCTGGAGGAATGGAAGCTTGTGGTGGTTGAGCACACGCTGGACAATGGGTGGTGCAGGATGCCCTAACCGATGATGCCACAAGGACGCTGGAAGCTTGGACGCACCAAGCACCTCTTTATTCGACGACTTCACGGGATAAAGGCCATCTTTACATGGCCCGGTGAGAAGGATCTTCTTCGTGTCCTGCTTCTTGACACAAAAATGGTCGGGATGAAACTCAAAAAAGACTTGATTATCACGTGCTATACGATTTACTGAGAGAAGATCTTTGTTTGCAGCGGGTACATGAAGAATGTTTCTAAGATGAAGATTGTTGGTGGGAGATCGTAAAACACCATGACCAATGTGCTGAATCTCCATACCTGAGCCACTGGCCGTGTGAACTTGGTCACCGCCGTGGTATTTGTCGCGAGTCGTGAGCTTCTCTAGCTCACTGGTGATATGATCCGTCGCACCGGTATCCATGTACCAGTTGGTGTCGACGCCGTAGGACGAGGTTGTTGCAGTGGACGCCGACTTCTGGGGTGGTCCGGTGACGTTGCGGTCGAAGCGCTTGAAGCACCGGTAGGCTGGATGGCCCTCCTTGCCGCAAACTTGGCAGCAGACACCCTGCTCGAAGCTGCTGGTGCGATTTCCACCACCACGGGCGAAGCCTCCGCGATTTCCGCGGCCGGCACCGTTCTTGCCACCGGGGCCACGTCCTCCACAGCCTCGATTTGAGAAGTGGACATTGTTGCCGGTGCGGCCTCCCTTGGCCACCATGTTGGCCGACGACATATTGCCGCCACCATTGCGAAGCTCCAGGCGTTGTTCGTGGCTGACAAGCTGTGTGAACAGTTCCCCGACGGAGATCGGTTCTGCTCGATTTGCAACAGCTGTGAACACCGAGTCGTAATGGGCATCCAGGCCATTCAGGAGGTAGGACACCACCTCCTCATCTTCCAATCTGCGCCCGGCGGCCGCCATATCGTCTGCAAGAGACTTGATCTTCGCAAAATATTCACTGATAGTGGACGTACCCTTGGTGGCGTTGGCTAACGCCATGCGGGTCATGATGATCTTGGCGCGAGACTGAGAGGCAAACATGCCTTCAATCTTCGCCCAAGCGCCTTTCGCCGTTACTTCAGTGTTGACGTGGCCGAGGATCTCCTTGGAGAGATTAGTGAGCAGATAGCTCAAGACCATCTGGTCCTTGGCCACCCATGGGGCAAAATCAGGGTTTGCCTTGGGTGGTTCAGCCTCCTTGCCGTCTGCGGGCGCCTCCGCGGCCAGAAACTTCTCCGGAGGCGTGGCTGTTGCCTCCAGCCAGTCGGCGAGCTGAGCTCCTCTCAGCGCCGAGACAACTTGTGCTTTCCATGACTGGTGGTTGGCACGGGTGAGTTTCTCTGTCACCGGAGGAAGGAAGGTGGTGAGAGAGATGGCAGCCGAGACTCCGAAGGAGGAAGAAGCGGAAGCCATGGAACTGCTCCGTGTGGAAGAAGGCTCTAGATACCATGTAAAATGGAGTTAACGAGTTGGCCCTTTGGGGCACTCGGCTGCGTGTTAATATAGGGCAAGGAACAACCCCTTGCGTGGTTTACAAGATCTCAGGAGATTACAACAACCAAAGCAGAAATATCTATCTCCTAGCTAACTAACTAGGCTAATTACATGCATGATTTACTTTGAGTACAAGTCAAGAGACGCCATGCGTCTAGATGCAATGGATCCTATTTCTAACACATATCAGTATCAAGGGCACGTCCCGAGGTCCTTCAATGGCTGGACAAGCAGGCACCCAAGTCAGTCATCTACGTGGCGCTAGGAAGCGAGGCGCCGCTGACCGCCAAGACCCTCCATGAGCTCGCGCTGGGCCTTGAGCTCGCCGGCGTCCGCTTCCTGTGGGCTTTCCGGAAGCCGGCCGGCATGTCCGCACCCGGCACAGACGACGGCGTGGGCGAGCTGCTGCCCGCCGGGTTCGAAGACCGGACGCGGGGACGCGGCCTGGTGTGGCCGGGATGGGTGCCCCAGGTGCGGGTGCTCGCGCACGCCGCGGTGGGCGCGTTCCTGACACACTGTGGCTGGGGCTCCACCGTCGAGGGCCTCGTGTTGGGGCACCCGCTGGTGATGCTGCCGTTCGTCGTCGACCAGGGCATCATCGCGCGGACGATGGCGGAGCGCGGCGTCGGCGTGGAGGTGGCGAGGGACGAGAGCGACGGCTCGTTCGGTAGAGACGGCGTCGCGGAGGCGGTGCGACGTGTCGTGGTGGAGGAGGACGGCAAGGTGTTCGCGAGCAACGCGATGAAGCTGAAGGAAGCTCTTGGCGATCAGCGACGGCAGGATCAGTACATGGACGACCTTGTAGGGTATCTTACACGCTACAAGGGTCAAGGGGCGCTGGGTAATTAACTACAACTTCCTAAGTGTGTCTATACAAGGTGACGATTAAGCTTTGCATGAACTGTACGCCGATTACTGCTGGAAATAAACTTTGCAGAGACGACGACTCTACTTTAATTACTAGTCCCTCTGATCCAGTTACACACAACCATTCATTTATCTTATTAAATGAAACTGTTTATAATTATAAACTTATATATGATTATTAAATAGTAAGTTTGTTTACAAATCTAATTATATCAAACTTGTGTTACAATTTTTTTAAAAATTCCTGGCCAAATTCTTGGTCAAAGGTTATAAAGTTTAAATCTTGATATTCGTATATGCCTTAAGTTTGCACACGTTAAGTTAATTATTACTGTTGGAAATAAGTGTTGCATAGGCTACTCTACTTTAAAATCTTTGATCAATAATTTAGCTGGATTTTAACTTTTTTATAATAATACTAATTTGATACGGTTAGATTTGTAAATATATTACTCCCTCCATCCCAAATTATAAGTCATTCCAAGAATCTTGGAGAGTCAAAGTTTTTCAAGTTTGACCAAATTTATATAGCAAAATAATAACATTTTTGGTATCAACCAAGTATCATTAGATTCTTTGTTAGTTATATTTTCATAGTATATCTATTTTATAACATAAATCTTTATATTTCTCTTTATATTTTTGGTCAAACTTGAAAATGTTTTGACTCTTCAAGATTCTTATAATTTGGAACGGAGGAATTATCTAATTATCATAAGTTTATGATTATAAACAATATAATATAGAATAACAAATACTCAAAATTTATTTGGAAAACTATGTCATATCAAATCGTGCCTTAGAAAGAGAATGTAGGGAGTAAGATTAGACAATTTTGAAGGCCTCGGTGCTACAGATTCTAGATGCAAACAAGCTCAATGATGCCTTCATCCCACAGTAACTGATGTACTACTAGCTTGAATTCAAAATTTGTTATAAAATAACTGATGTTTTAGCTTTCTAGGGTGGGAACAACATAGTAATTAGTCACTCACACTCACGCCCCCTCCTTCCTCCATCAATATATCTCCAGTCAACCAAAAA
Source organism: Sorghum bicolor (assembly GCF_000003195.3). Classification (NCBI taxonomy): domain Eukaryota; kingdom Viridiplantae; phylum Streptophyta; class Magnoliopsida; order Poales; family Poaceae; genus Sorghum; species Sorghum bicolor. The sequence goes on from NC_012870.2 coordinate 3,679,406, forward strand.
AGGTAACTTCTCCGGCTATTTGAGATTTCATAACTGTCTAAAGTTCATATATAATTCTATCTCAAATTTATAGGATGCAAGATAGAAATCGATTCTATAGATCATCATGTTATATTTCTAATCTACAACTTATAGCATTTTTCAACTCACTTTCCTATAGATTACAGTAAAAATACAGCATATACACATATCCCTTGCATATATACCTAAGGCCTTGTTTAGTTAAAAAAAAATTCGCAAAATGAATACTGTAGCACTTTCGTTTGTATTTGATAAATATTGTCCAATTATAGACTAATTAGGCTCAAAAAATTTGTCTCGTAAATTACACAAATTTTTATCTATATTTAAATGCTTCATGCATGCGTCACAAGATTTGATGTGATGGAGAATAAAGTTTTTTGCAAAATTTTTTGGGAACTAAACAAGGCCTAACTATAGTATACACATATATTTCATATACAACTATATTAGGTTAATGAATATGTGAAAATGAACAGCGACGGAGGCGTGGCAGGCGCGACGCTGTAGACCATGCTCCTGGGCACGGAGCCCGGCGCGATGAGGTCTTGGTGCCGGGGCCCTCGCGCGTGACGCGACCTCGAGGCGGTGAGGAGGACCCAGCGTCCCAGCCGGAGCTCGACGTCGACGACGACGACTTGGTCGTCGTCGCGCGCGCGCGTCATGGCGCTTGCCGTTACATCCGCGCGCGCACGGCGGCGAGGTCCTCCGCGCGCGACGCGTCGTCTCCCGAGTTTAGCTACACTGATCGTTGCTGGCGCCATCGAGGTGGTGCTCTGCGAGTTGGAATCCATGGCCCTATCTAGCGTCGACGAGCTCGTCAGCCGGCTCAGAGCGCACGCCACGAGGAGGAGCTGCGCGGCCGGTTCAGACCCCCTGCCGTGTTGGAATGAAGAAGCAAGCGGAGACGAAGAGGAGAGACGAGGAAGGCGGCGGAGGTGGACGCGATGGAATGGAAGAGGCGATCGTGGCCACCACCACCAGGCAAGTGGGTGCGGTAATGGCGAACGCTGAAAGACAGGAGTCATCCGGAGGTTCAATCCAACAGCAACAGGTAGTCGTCGATCGAGACAACATTATGTGCGTACTCACAGTATTTGTGAGCTTTATTATTGATCGAATCAAAAAAAAGTATTAATGCGAAACAACATTATGTACTAAAAAAGAACTGTATGCCTGTACGGAACAACGAAGAATCTAGCGAGCCGCAGCTCCGACCATGTAATGTAACCGGTCACACCCACCACCATTGGATGCATGCATGGCCACGCGCGCGCGCGCTATACATCAGCCTATTATCATCCTTCGCGGAACTTGGACTTGAGGAGCTTGATGGTGTCGGTGTCCACCTGGAAGCTCTTGGCCAGGACGGCGTCGGGGATCTCGGGCTCGGCGCCGAACAGGGACTGCGCGGCGAGCACGACGCCGGGCAGCTGGCTGTTGAAGACGGTCATGGCGCGCGCGGCGCCGGTGCCGACGTTGTACTGGAAGTGCATCATCCCGCGCGGGATGACGAAGCTCTCCCCGGCGCGGACCACCTTGGAGTAGAACTTCCCTTCCGTGCTGACGAAGCCGACCAGCATCTCGCCGGCCTCCACGTGCACCAGCTCGGCCGACCGCGGGTGCGTGTGCAGCGGGTTCACGCCGCCGGGGGCCAGGTCGACGCGGTTGATGGACAGGCCCAGCGTGTTGAGCCCAGGGAACGCCTCCACGTTGCCCGAAGTCACGGCCGCGCCGTTCGGGCTGTCCGTGCTCCCGGCGCTCGCGTGCCCCGCGAAGAAGAAGTCGTCGGAGACCACCGACGACGTCGGCTTGCACGGGAAGCCCGGGTAGGTGGTGGAGTAGGACGCGTTGTTGCCGTGGCCGCCTGCAGGAGCCGCGGCCACGCAGAAGTCCTGCACCGGGTCCGGGTCGGCGCGGCAGGTGGCGGCGAAGAACAGCGTCGCCGGCAGCAGCAGGAGGAGCAGCAGCAGCGACGACGACGAGGATGGCTTCGACATGGCTCAGGATCGACTGGAGTACCGTGCTCGTGCTCGTGCTCTGCTGGTGAGTGGTGACACGATCGGTGTATAGATGTGTGTGGATGATCGTGCAGTGCAGAGCCTTGATTGGCGTTTTGGAGGTATGCTGCTATGGCTATATAAACCCAAACAAGTGTATGTGTGGTGCGTAGTGCGTACGTGAAGAGGACGTACAAGTACAACACAAACGTCAAAGGAGTTGAAGGGTTCAAAGGCTGCTGCCCAGTGTGAGTCCTGGGTGACTTTATAAGGGAGACATCCACAAGTCGTCTGCGATGTTTCCTTGCACTGTAAATCTGTAATGGTCGCCATTGTCAAGTTGTAGTAGGTGTATTAGCGATCGTCAAAGATACTCTGGGGTCAGTGCTTTCAGATCTTAGCGTTCCGTTAAGTTGCAACGGGTCAGTTGATCCTGGCCGCCGGATCGTGACCCCACAGTGCAACATGATGACGGGCTATATACCGGCAATCATCGCCAGCAATGACGGCCGGGATAAGGCTTGATGTGCAAGTTAATTATGTGGTTCGGTGGAGACCTGGTCGTCCATGAGCCCATGAAAGAGGCATGAGAATTGACAAGTGACAAGTCTCATCTCCCATGTCGCATCCAGTGGCAGATGAACCAACCCAAAGCGCGTGGTTACGTTCCGTAACAACCAGAGTAAAAGACCAGTTAAAGCCGGGACTAGCCCAAGCAGCGTGGACATCCGAAGCATGCCTACGGCTACCGGATTACCAATGCGTCGACTGGCCCAAAATCTCAGAATAAATCAACAAAATCAGCTACAAGGATTTTCTTGGACTATGCATACAATTACTCACATATATACCAGCACAAACACATCCAAACAAAGCTCTACAGTATCGATACAAAAACTTTGAATGTCTAACCTGCACGCTAGGAGCTGCCAAGAGATCTAACTGACGACACGGACTGTGCTGACACGGAGGCTGTGGGGCTGTTCACCTCCCTGTCCCGGTCACCATTGGCGAATCGTGGCTTCCCGCTGATCCTACTGATACTCTCCTGGGCAACGTCGATGAACCAGTCGTCGCTTGGAAGGACCCTGCACACATTAAGCGAGCACATTAGTTTCAGTTCCAAGGCTACCGTGCGTCTGTGCCATCATGAGCAGGTATATGGGACTTTACAACCCAATGCTGCATAGTTTCTACTGAGAGTAATCGACGAAAGAATTTATTGAGCATAACAAGGGCGAAACTGATATGATGATGCAAGAAAAAAGTGATACCTATCAGGGTCCATCCCTGTTGCAGAGAACGCTCTCATCGCTCTATCAATGATGTCCAATATGACTTGATGCACATGCCGAGATAAGAAACGCCCTTGCCCGAAAAGGATAACAAATTGCATATCCAGGTAGAACTGAAAAGGAAGGTAAAGCAACAGGGAATGTTAGCTGTCAAGTGAAGTGTCAGCTGTCAGGTGAAGGCCTGGGAGGTTTTGCAAACTGAAATGGAGAGAACACAAACACGAGAAGTTTAAAAAAGGAGATTGCCTGCTGAAGTCCAAGTGGACCCAGAGCCCTTGGTCCTTCTTCAATCTCTTCCCAAAAGCTCTGGTCATCTGAGAGCCAAAGCATGACTGTCTCCGTAAGTCTCATCATAAGCAGGGTAGAAAACCTCTCCCTACCAACAAACATGTCTGCTGCAACACTTGCCATCTTATTTAATTTTGCATACAATTCCTGCAATGAACTGCAGGTGAGATGACGCAGAAGACGAGAGTTTCTTGGGAAAACTTTTGAGGAGCAACATGCGACAAATTAATTTCCATGATTCGTCATCACATGCCAAAAATTATGGAAATACCTGGAAAATCGGCGATGGAACCCATTCTGGATCTTCAACGGTATTATCCATATTGATGTACATTTCTGGGCTCAGATGGGTGTCACCTTCTTCTGTGAATATAAGATCTAGAGCATGCTGTCTGCAGAAACTATCTCTAAGTTTGTCTACCATGCGGTGCAGCTTCCGTTTCCATTCTCGCTGCTCTGCTGCACGATTTTGTTTTTCAGGACCTCTTCTATGCAACCTATCCATGCTGACCGGATTCATAGAGTACAGCTTCATAGCTGCTCTTGGTAGCAACTCTTCAGCTAGTAAAGATGCATTAGCTAACAAAGCTAACTGTTGGTCCTCTGTCTCTGCCATTCTAACAATCTTATTCCCTAAACCTTCCAAGTTAACTTCATCATCCACTGACCCTGGTAGAGCACTTATGAGCAAGTTTACATACGAGTTGAATATTTTCAGAAGCCCATCCATCGCGGAACCACCTAGTTGTAAGCTAACCAGTGGTCCAACATCATCAAAGAAATCCTGCATTTTAAAGTTACATTGAAATATAATAAGAAAATAAATGTATTGAGTCTCAGAGTAAGATGGAAATAAAGCATACATGTTGCATAAAAAATGTACACAGACTAATTAATAGTATGTCCACAAAAAAAATGGCATCTGCATCTTGAAGTCCGCACCTCACATAGTTAAAGTTAATGGGGTAAAGAAAAAAAAGGAAACCTATAAGTTTCAAAACAGTCAATACTCCCTCTTTTTTGTATATATTTTTCATCTGCTCAAGCAGTGAACATTACCTGAACCATTGAATTGAAACGGTGAGCACTGCTTGAGAGCTTCGGCTGGAGTGACAGATTACCAGCAGATGATCTAGCCAATGGACGTATACCAGTTGGATAGGTGAGTACCCAGTCATCAGCTGCAGCTAAAGCAGCAGTACTCTCTTCAATTCTCCTCAAATTGGAATCTAATGCTTGCTCAACAGAGGGTCTGAATTGCTTCATCAGAACTGACGCAAGTGATAGACCACGAGCTTCCAGCAAGTCTGAATAACCAATTGCTATCTTAACACATTCCGCAGCAGCTCTTAAGCCCCCACCAGCCGCACAAGAGGCTAAAGCATGCCTCTTTACAAGCAGCGAAAATGACATTGCCTGTTTAGTAGCCCAAGTAACTAGTTCAGATGTGTATGCTGGTTCGTCACCAAAGACCTCAGCTGAGTCGTTGAGAGCCTGAGCTATAACAGGAAAAATTTGCTGTGCAAGAGAAGCAGTGTATTCCCCACCATATGATGTGCTAGATGGTTGTATTGTTTGCATGTTTAATTGAAGTCTCTGATCATGTGCACTGAGCAACAAACTATGAGCACGAGGTCCATCACCAAGTCTCTTGAGAGCAGAAGCTGCAGCTCGAAGCTCAACACCACTAATAGAAGACTGGCAAGCAGCTTCAGCTAGCTGATCAGCCAACTTCTGACGATTTTCAGATATTGCCCTCTTTAAAGCCAGAATGTCAGCCGTGGTTAGAGTACCCTTTTGTTTGGCATCAGCAGCAATCCGTTCTGCTTCATCCAAGGCATCCAGTGCTTCATCCACTCTTCTTTCGGCTAGCAGAACATCAAGCATGTCAGGGAAATCTGTGGACCATTTCCATATTTCTGATGGCTCCTGATCTTCAACACTGGATATGTCTTGTTCAGCAGAACCTTCAGGCCCTGTGGTCCATGAATCTATATGAACCCCTTCGGACAGACCATGAATTAAAGCTGACTGTGTACTTAGCAAATTTCTAACTGATAGTAGCTCCCCTTCAAGGTCCGATATCTCCTTTGATGTTCTGTACCAGGAGACTACTTTCAGAAATGCATTCCAAATTCATGAATCGGGCAGTGGAGAGGAAGAGTACATGAAGTAAATTTAAACAGAAATTATGTGGAAAACATGGCAGCTCATGTTAAATTTATAACTACCAATTTTGCACGCCATACATTTCATGACTTCTAAAGGCGGAAACAATATCTAGTTCTGAAGAAGCAATAATAATTGCATAATGTGCTTTTCTTATCAATTATTTGCTGGTGGTACCTGACAAATAGTAACTTAAATCACCAAGAAAAAATATCAATAGAGAAGTTGGAACATCCATGTTTCAAAAGTGGAAAAGAAATAAAGAGGCATACATAGCCTGCAGTATCTATATAAAAATGCCATCCAGGGCACTTCTAAGTTCTAAGCAATTTGTTGGAAGCTCCCACCAGTAGTCCAGGACAAATTTCATGTAGGTTGAAATGAACCACTGTTTGAACCGTGACTAGAGGCTCATCTGGGGTTTCGACTCTAGCCTACTCCAACTTGCTTGGGACTAAAAGGCTTTGTTGCTGTTGTTGTTGTTGTTGTTGAAATGAACCACTGTAAGGTTGAGCTACACAGGCAACAAGGGTCTAGGATTGCTGCTGCTGACATCAGAGCTCCAGGCTAGAGCTGTGACTGTCTAGTAGGTCATAGACTGTAGAGTTGCTAACTGTTTCCATGTAAATCGCTATCTTGTAGGGACTTTGTAGTTTATGCTCTTCTCTTATAAATGGAAGCCGATGACTCGGATCTTTCGAAAAAAAAGAAATGAACCACTGTGTTCTCACTTGATGAATGCAGCATAATTTGCATAAACACTTCTGCGCATCTCTTCAGCTGAAGCCTTCTTTAGATCTTGCAGATAGGAACACAGGTGCCTTATTTCCTGTCATCAATTTTGAACATTAGCCCTGTTTCAGCTTTCCAAGAATTTTGAAGATTTTTAACACAGCGATAGTTAAAGAAAAATGCTTCAGAAATACAAAGCAGAAAAGAAAAAACACCAGCGTTCAAATCATGAGCTTGCACAAAAAGTCATGTGGACTCTACAATAGCAAGAGTAAGAACATTCTAAGCTAAAATATATTGGCAACTTAACCTAACTTAGTATAATACAGCTTGTCTAGGGAACTATGTGTGCATTAGCATTACCCCTACAGAATAAAGTAGGATCATGTCCCTACTACGAGTTCTTGTTGGAGCTTCTGCTTTCAGGAAAGGCCAGAAACTTGACCAGGAAATGAAAAGCTACAACAGTGTATGCAATTAAAAGCATGAGGTTTCCAAAATTCAAGATTGTTGATTGATCTAGTGATAGACTGATAGTTGATCCCAATTGCTGCTAAAATGTGATACGACATCCCTACTACCAAATGAATCAACTGAACTAAGCATGCAAATCTCTACTTATTGAATGTTTCATAGTCACGTATCCAATACACACAGGAAAAAACCTCACAGCAACCTTTTGAATATTGACACCAAGGGAAACAGAAGCAATTTGATCAAAAAAATGATAAAAATTACTCTGAAAATGCTACAGGGTTCAAAGTTTCGTTTGTTTCTTTCCTTTAAGAAAGGAAGGTTTCATTTGAGCATATATGTGATCAGTTTCCCTGACAGGCCCATCACAATTCCACTCGAGTTTTGATTTGAGATTTAGACAGAGGTATAATCAGAAACACTACAAAACTATATGCCCACATGTAGAAGCCAAAAATAGCATCTGTACACACTCTGCTCCAGTGCTCTGTTTCATCCATGCTCAGGCAAAAAGAAGCCACACAAAAAATTCATCATCGAAACTAATTCCAGACTTCCAGTCTACGCGGTGCAATAGTAATTTTGTTAGAAAGTTTGTATATTTAACCTAAACCCAAAGCGATGTACACCAACAAAAAATTCTGAACGATTCAATCGTAATCACTCCAAATTCGCACTAAGCTACTCAAAACGCGTCGAGAACCCCAGAAACCCCGTGCCCCTCGCACTTCCAAGCGAAAGAAGACGCAGCCCTTCCCTTCCACCACCACTGTAAGCAAATTTCCGGGGCGGACGAGTTCCTCACCTTCTCGTCCATGGCGCGGCACTTGGACTGCACGTAGGCGTCGGGGTCGAAGTTGTCGGTCTTGAATATCTTGAGCTTGTCGGCGAGCTGCACCGCGCCGTCGCTGCCTCCGGCGCCGGCCGCCGCGTTCACCGGTAACACTCCGGAGTGGCCGGCGGGCCGCGACCTCGACGACTTGGCGGACGCCATCGGGCCGAGAGAGAAACCCTACCCGCAGGCGCAGCTCCCCTCCCCACCTCCGTTCGGGAGATCCAGAAGCTTCTCGAAGTGGATTTCTCGCTTGGCTGGTTGCTCAGCTCGGGCTCTCAGCCATTCCCGTGCCTCGATTGGCGTGAGCGGAGAATTTCAGGAGGGAAGGAACGGAAGAGAGGAGACTCGTGTTGGACGGTTGCCAAAGGTGGAAAGCTTGCCAGTTATTACTAGCTGCTCTGTTCATCAAATGATTTTGAGAATTTTTTATTTCATTTTTTATTACCAGAGGGAAAGACAGAAATTACGCTGGAACTTACGTACGACACGATCGCACGAGTGACAGTTGTAGGTGTTTATTCGAGGAAAAGTATCTGCGCTGGTTAAGCCCAGATACTCTTTCAGAATATAGCTACTTTTACTTTTATCGTTTAAATTAAAGTTCACCTTAGAGTATGGTTGTGTATGGATCGTTAGAGATAATACAAAATTATTAAAAATTCTATCTGATCAGCTCGAACTATCCCCAACCGCATATCTTATAGAAAGTTGTTAGCTGGATTATTTAATTATTGCGGCCTATATAAAAGTTTAATTAGAGAGGATACGGATAGAACCTGAGCTACTCCGTACTTCTGATTTCCTAGGTGCCTTTGAACTTTGAAACGCCAAAACTACACGGACACTGCTACTCAATCGGCATCTGCACGTATGTTTAATTTGTGAGGGCATGCATGTTTAATTTGGAAGAGTGCTGCCACCCGTATATGTAGCGGGACAAGATAAATGAAGGACAATTCTTTTTTTTTCCCTAAAACTAGCTAAGTATATTCTTCTTCTTCTTCTTCTTCTTTGAAGGCTCAGTGGGGGGAATTCTCCCACCTATTTTTTTCGTTTATAATTGATATGGTAAAAGAGGTACAAAGTTACAAATTTACAAATGCACGAGGGGTGCAAACAAAGAGCTTGCAAAGCTCAAAACAGAAAGAAGACAAAGACACCTAGGGGATAATCTCTCTATTCACAAATTTAGGGAGCCTGCAAGACTGGGCTTGGCTTTGATGTAAATCAAACCAATCTCTGCTTTGAAAACAGAGAACCAACTGCTGATGCTACAGGGAGCATTATCAAAATTCAGGGCATTTCTCAAATTCCATAAAGACCAGCAAGCAGTAATAACAAATACTTCCTTGAACCGGCCGGATACTTGACATTCACTTTGGATAAGCAAGTTGCCTTAGCATGTTTTTTCCCAATAAAGTCACTCTTAGTTCAAATTTTGTGAGAGTTTCAATCTCATTAAATAACATGTCACACGTACTCCGTAGGATTGTTCCATTCATCAATCCAAACCTCTGAAAATGATGTGACACTTTCCGAAAATGTGTATTGAAACACCCCCAATGAAAATGGTCTAACACATATGTTGTGTATAACGGGATATTTATATTCCAATATGAGTAATTCATAGAGCTGGAGTTAAGAATGTTTAGGTAAATCATTGGGCTTCTAGTTGAAATGAAAATTAGATAATTCAACCACATTATTTTTTCCCTATAAAATATTTCCTCTATCTCAAAATAAATAATTATCTAAAGTTTAAATTTTGTCTAAAAACACTCTATACAAACATGGGCCATTGCCTCCTAATATGGCAGTTAATCACGAATACAAGCAAATGGTAACAACCAAATCTAGAAGATATCCTTCGGGAAAGAAAAGAATATGAGAGTACATATATATTTTGTTAGCGTCCTCAATCTATCTAAAGATTTACAAGATGTTATTTATTTTAGAACGGAGTGAGTATATGTCTGCTTAGAGCTGGGAATTGTAGTTCTGATCCATGTACTGATGTACTGCTATGCCTTTTCCTCTAGTTTCAAAGACATTTTACCAAAGTACAAAAAAAAAGATCCATGTACTGCTATGCTAGTCATAGCTATAGACAATAGATTCCTTCTTGCACACTCCGATTACATACAACACATTGTAAAATGAGATGGTCATTGTCATATATGGTTCATTGGATTGTGAGACGTCCTCAATCTATCAATCCTTGTGTCAAAGCTTGTTAATAAGTACTAGAGTATAATTCTAAAAAAAAGCAGAGTATACGAAAATCACAAAGATGAAGCTGTTTCTTTAGCATAAACAGTCAAGGTCCTTGTAGTTACATGCATGTTGCTTACACAAGCTGACTTTAAGCAAGAAGACGAACTATAAATAAAAACTGAAAAGAAACCAAGCATACAGTGCGCCAATGGATCAGATTCATCAAATTCAGACAGACAGCTAGACACAGTCTCTGGCCACCACATTAAAAATCCCCAGGCTGGAAGGCCGCAGCCCAACAGCTGCGTCGCTAGTGCTCCGTCAGCACAAGCCGAGGACGTCTCACAATCCCCACAAAATTTTTTAAAAAAACTACAAGCAGAAGAAAAAAAATAAGAACACTCGTGTCCTTTAATTTGCTCATCGCTTTTCTTCAGTTATGTCTCCGGGCTTCTTCCTTCTAGTCCGTGCAGGAGTACCTCCATCCCCTGCCGCCATGAATGCACGCGCTGCGTTGCCGCGGCTGTCAGCCCAGCAGGACCGCAACGGAGGCGAACAGCGCCGACACGAGGTAGAAGAAGACCGCGCAAGGCTGCCTCCCGGCGCCGTCCGCCGTCGGCGCCGCGCTCGTGCTCTTCCCGGTCGCCGCGGCACCTGCGCGAGACACGAACACCAACACAACCAACGCATGCGTGAGCAATCCACACAGACATGTTTCTTCTAAAAAAAAATCCACACAGACATGCATGCAGTGATATATGCAGAAAAGTGTAGACGTCATTTATTTGGCCTTGTTTACTTCCAAATTTTTTTACAAAATATGAATAGTGACACTTTCGTTTGTATTTGACAAATATTGTCCAATCATGAACTAACTAGGGTCAAAAGATTCGTCTCGTCAATTTCGACCAAACTGTGTAATTAGTTTTTATTTTCGTCTATATTTAATACTCCATGCATGCGTCTAAAGATTCGATGTGACGGGGAATCTGAAAAATTTTGCAAAATTTTCTGGGAACTAAACAAGGCCAAACTTGCTAGAGCAATCCTCTAGCATTTTTCTTAGGTCAGCTGTTGTACGGGTACACAGCGGCTGTTGGTTGGTCACGTTCACGTACGTATGTTCCCAACTACGCGTACACCACCAGGTACGTACGGTACGGTTGGGCGGACCACGGACGGCCGGCGGCATTCAAGTGTCGTAATGCAACGGAATAAGCACGCTACTGGTAGTTCTCAGTAGCTTTCTCGGCATAACACCGCGGCATGGCACGTCGGGATAGCGTGGACCTCCGCATGTCGGCACGTCCCGATCGTACCCGGCCTTGCGTTGCGTCCCTGTTGCTACGGCCTACGGGACGGAACACACAGACGCAGACAGAAAGCTGGTCGTTGGAGAGGGTTCCCGGCCGGTGCCGGTCAGGACTCCATCAGGACCACGGAAAGGCAGCAAGTGCTCTTAATTAATTCTCATGCGATTTTTGTACTAGCATTCGCAATTGGCATGGCGACACTGTTCAAAAAGACCATGCATGCAGACTGCAAATTCCATGTCGATTCTGCTAGCTACGATTATTATTAGCTAGGAAATGAAGAGAGAGAAAGAGAGAGTCGCGGTACCGGTTGCAGCTGCAGGTATGGTGGTGCCGTTCTGGCCCTCGTGCTTCTTGGCGTACTCCTTGAAGATCTCCGCCTCGGGGGCGTCGGGCGACATCCCCAGAATCTCTGCAGGTTGCCATCGCAAAACCAAAAGCAATTAAGCACCGTGTGTGGTCAGTTACGTGAACACAGCTAGTGTAGTACAATTATTATAACGACGAACGTTTGGGTGAATTGGGAAGTTTCTTGACACTGGCATGCACGCACTGTCTCTCACTCTCTCTGGATTTCCTAACAGGTACTGCTACTGTAGCACGTACATGGGCTGTTGTAACTTCAGAAAGGTTGTGACCACCGGAGCAACGAACTGTGCACACGGCCGGCAGGACGGCCTTGCCTATATAGTTGGTGCGCATGCGATTGGCCCTGCAGCTGCAGGTGGCCCCTAGCTAACTTTTGCCGTGCACAGCGAGGTACGCAGTGTGTGTACGGTGCGTACGTGCCGGTGCAGTGCAGGAGGGCGTTCTGTTACGACGTCCCGTTATACGTACTGGGGCAGTCGGAGAAGGTGGCGGGGTTGCTGCAGAGCGAGGGCAGGTCCATGGCGCGGGTGACGTTGATCTTGAACCCGAGCGCCGGCTCGTCGCGGTCCTTGACCAGCACGCACATGCACATCTTGCTGGCCGCCACCACCTGCTTCAGCCCCGCGCAGCAGTCGGGCGTCGGCGCGCGCGCCGTCGCCTTGTCCTGCACGAACGTCAGGCACGTCGCCAGGCCCATCAGCTTGTCCGCGCACATGGCGCGGTCCTTGGCGAAGTCCGCGCGGGCCACGCCTGCCGACACCGACAGCACCACGACGAAGGCCGCCACCACCACCAGCGCCGCCGCACCGCCGCCGCGCGCCATCTCGTCGGTCGTCGTCTGTCTGTGCTACGCTAGCTACGACGAAGATCGTGCAGCTAGCTGCCGCGTGTGCGACGTCGTGTGCGACAGGGAGGCGGGAGAGGATCGGAGGCAGGGGAGGCGAGTGATACGGTATGGATGGGGTGGGTGCGTGCTCTGCCCCGGATTTATAGGCATGGCTCGGGCACCCCGCCGTGCGCGAGGTCGTCAGCAACAGCAAAGCTCCTTGCGGTGGCGAGCTGAGCGAGACGACCGGTGGCAGTAGGAGTAGGAGTTGGAGTAGGCGTATTGATTGGTTGATGGGTCATGGGTGGTCCGGCCGTATGTATGCTATCCGATGGATTGATGAAGGTTGGTTGGGAGATCGCGTTGCGTGCGTGCGTTCGTGTGCAGCTCGTGGTCACCCATGCACGTCTCGCCCTCGCGAGTCGCGACCTCCGGTCCTCCCTCCAGGTAGGGATCGGGCCGGGCGGGTGCCTTGCCGGTTGCCGCGCGACGTGGGGGCGAGGGAATGAATTGCCTGGTGTGCTCTGCTGGTGCTGGCACCGGCGGCGGTCACTGCTGC